>NW_011332987.1:93437-97056 GCF_000735185.1 Notothenia coriiceps
GTACGGAGGAAAAGAGAGAGGGTTTTATTTTCTGACGCTGCGTGAGTTCCCTGACGCACCGGGGACACATCTTTATGTATAAAAGACATCACAAAGTGCATTTTGCATGATAGGTCCCCTTTAATGTATATTTTCTTGTGTCTGACGTGTTGTGAGAATTAATGTGCATATATATTTACTTGTGTGCACGAGCGTGACACGCATTGCAGACCGCAAGTTAACCGCAAGTTTACCTTGACTTTTTAATGCAATTTTTGCCGAGGTTCGGAGCTCACAAAACATAAAATAAATAAATAAATTTAAAATAAAAGATACAAACACAAAACAAACCAGAATAAACGTAACAATTTCAAAATAAAAATAAAAAAGATTAAGAAGGTCCACAGCAACGACAACATGAAACACCCTTTAATTTACTGCAACGACATGTTGGGAAACCCCCTCAAGGGGGCCCCATGCGAGCCGAAACTTCGTTGCTCCGCTCCGGGGGGGACTTTACTGGCATTGATCCGGACCATTGACCTTGTATAAAATTCACAAGTGGACCTTTAACAAAAAAGTTTGAGTACCCCTGCCGTAAGCCCATCCCCAGGTGTTTCCACTTGTGCTGATTAGTCCTCTAAGGCTGTGCAAAAATGGGCTCTGACTTTATTCAGTACACTTAACACTTATTAACTTGAGATGGAGGATGAAGTTGCCAGCACCAACTGACTTGAAGTCGAATTAGCCAAGGAAATTGCAAACAGCTACATTGTACAAGATAGGCCAAGGGGCGGGACGTCTCTAAGCCATTGACCAATCACAACAGAGTCAGGTAGCTAACCAATCAGAGCAGAGCGTGAAAAGAGGTGCTACAGCACAGGCAGTATGAGACAAATAAAGCACTTTTTGAACATTAAAGCACGTAAACATGGCACAGTCAGCACAATATAGAAAACAACATTATAATTGTAAGCTTACAACAGAACACTCTGCACACATTTTAATTAAAGAAGTGGTCTTTATTACAGCAAAGAAGCCAAACATTACAGACAAGAATAACTATGAATGGTGAATATCAATTACTCAGAATGGCCTCTCATTGGGACACCTGCTTCGCTCTTCAGGGCCGTTACTTCAGATTGATTAAGGAAGAATTACAGGCATCTTAACAGGATTTGCTCCTAAGTTTTTCCCTTAAGTGTGTAGTCAAGAAGGTTGATTTACATTTTTGTATTTCTATTGACACACTTGTATTTATTTTTCTGTCTCTGCATGCTGTAGAGAGGGCCATCCGTTTTGTAATCTCACTGTATTTACGTTGTGTTTTGGCCTCTCTCTCTTCTTTGGGTCAGAACAGAAATCTGCAGGGAAAAAACCCCTCAAAAAGTTGATGTTCCACTCGCAGAATAAAGTTCTGTATTCAGTGGACGCTATAATGCTTTCTAAATAATATCTGTCAAAATTTGAAGTAGAGTCCTACAGGTGTACAATCTCTGACTTTGTATCTACAACAGAACCAATGCTCTGATCCATCACCTCTACTGTCCATCCAACAATAGAGCCTTTTAGAGTCCTCATGATAGCCTATTTACAATAACATCCGCAACAGTAGACCTGGGCTACTCTTGCTCCACCCAAGTGGGACCTCTGACGTTTTATGTACAATAAAGTTGTTTTGGGCACAACAGAAACACATCTGGTACTCAGTAAAGACTCAATAATTCATGAAGCATTCTGATGAGTAAAACACTGAATCATGATCCAAAAGGTTTTCAAAACATTGATCGTCCATGAGAATGCATTCAACAGAGCCTGGTTGCAATCTAAGATGTTGTTAAAATGCTCATTTCAACAAGGAAATTCAAATGATTAGGCACAATAAATGTTTTTGTTCCACAGTCCTGCATGTTTCTCTCACTGAGCCGTGTGCGTTCAGGGATAATGGTGAGCAGGATATGAGGATGAAGATAAACAGCTCATCCCCGCTAAGGAGGGATACGAGCTATTATCCAAAATACTCTGATGTTCTACTGAGCACAAACAGAGCAATGGGCTTTCACACAAATAAACCACAGTAACATCACAGAGTTTCATTTAGTGAAAACAAGACAATACTACTGAATTCCACCTAAATACTGAAAAACTACGTCTATTGCTTTAATATACAGCGTTGATCAGGGGTTCTTAAATTTTCTTCATGGACTCAAATTGAGCAGATCTTTTTTTACCTCAGGAATCAGGACCCATTATGGGCTCGTTTAAATCCTACTTTAACCCTCCGAGGGAAACCCACTCATTTTGCGTCCTGAGCCACAGTTTAAGAAGCGCTGGTGGTAGAGTAAACATAGGATGAAGAATGATTGTTCTTACAAGCAATGCAAGTAAACAATAAATACAAACAATGTGCTTTATCCATATAGACATATTTACACAAAGTCTTTGGCTTTATGAATAAACATCAGCTACAAAATAATAATAAAAAGTGTTGGCCGCCAGTGCACGAAACAAATGAAGCCTGGGGTCAGTTCACTTCCAATTCCATTCAAACCAGAAATGGAAACTGTAATGTGTTTAAGCCGCTTTTCTGGTTTCGTTTTTTGAAATGAAACGTCCCATTTGTGACTTTGCTGAATTGAAAGTGCATTGGGCCCAGCCCTGAAACAAACATGAGTACGCTAATGTTATATGGTTGAAAAAAATCGTACAATTTAGGGTAAAAAAAAAGACTTCAAATCTACTATCCAGTAGATCAACAATGATGCAACAACTCAGCTCTGCAGTGACAGCAGAAAACATAATCAATGATACATTTCACCATTTTTTTTTAACGTATACACTTTAGCAAAAATCCTACATGTAACATTTTCAAGTTGCCACTTCATGATATTGTAAAACAAATGAAAAGCCTAAAACTCTGCAGGTAACCTTTTCCAATTTAGTTTCATTGTCAGTCTTGTTCCTAAGATGCTACTTCATTTAATTAGCACACTTTCATTGACTTTAGGGTCTTTTCTATCTCTATGTTTTCTGACAGTCTACTGTTGGTAAGCAATGGAAAATGGGTTTTAAGTGGCTTTGAAGTACTTTAATACGTAATAATGTTCTGTCTCAGTCAAATAAAATGAAGATGCTGCTGATTGATGGAGTAGAAAACAGAAGAGTGTGGCCAGGCTGTACTTTTACATTTCTTTTTCTTATAAAAGAGTACCGGCTGCAGATTAAACATCACCATGATGAGACGCTGTTACTCTGACATTAGCATGAGAGCAGGAATCAGGGGCCGCTGACAACGTGCTGTTTTTTAAAAGCTGTGGGAGCAGCTTACAGGAGGCCAGGGCGACCTCTGCAGTGCACATGGAGCTCTGCAGCTGAACAGCACGAGGCATCAAGTCCATGAGAGTGGGGCTGTGGTGAGAGGCTAAACATTGAAAATGGGGCCCGAAACATACAGGGGCCCGCTGGCACTCAAAAAGCTGTACAATAAGCATGAAGGAGCAAAAGGAGTAACATCCCCCCCGCCCTGTTGCCCTCCCAGCAGCTCCTTCTGGTAAAAGTCTTCCCTTTGTTGGATACTTTACAAGAGGAATGGGTCTCGCTTGTGCCATCTGTAGGGACGGTGCTACAGAACGGCCCCCAC
>NW_011332987.1:97071-100724 GCF_000735185.1 Notothenia coriiceps
GGGGGGGGGGGGGGGGGGTCGGGACCAAGCAAAAGCAAAGGATCAAACACACGGGAAGCGAAGAGATGCTCTTCTTCACCTCCTCCTCCTCTTGGCTCTTCTGTTTAGGAGGACTCGATGAACTCCAGTGACAGGTCGTAGCAGAAGCGGTACTGCTCCTGTAGACAGACACAGAAACTGGTCTTAATATCACATGTTCATATAAAGTCTCTGACAAAGTCTAATGTTTTAGATTTTAATGAAACCAGACCAAACTTTACTCTTTGGCAGGCTTAGACTTTTTTTTGCAAATGAATGTTCCTAACTTGGTGAAATGATCGGAGAATAGTTAACACTTGTGTTGTGTTTGAAAGCTGTTACCATGGTGTTCGCGGGTACATTTTGACCCATGATTTATCTCAGTCCAAAACACTCAAAACTAATAACTTGAATTGAATTGATTTATTTAAAACAAGGGACAGTGTACATTAATCAACATATTAAAAACATGTAAAAGTACTCGAATTAGCCGAACTACCATCCAATATTGTTTTCTAAATACATCATAACTAACTTATTATGCATTCATAACCGTGCAATCCTGTTGTTATGTTATTGTATGGCCCCAAAAAACCTTAAACCACATATTTAAGTTAAACATGTGATTCAATTCACTCATTATATTTCCTATAGTGAAGACAGTGGGTCATTACGTTATCTGACTAAAGACTAATATTAGAATACAATCTCCCCAAAGATTATTGTTACAGTTGATGAAAGGGGGCGGGGGAGGGGTGTCTAAAGTCAAAGATGAATCTTGATTGGGCCAAATTTGACCTCGAGTCACACAAAACAATTCTGCTGGGTCTCCCCAGACCCCAACACCAAATGATACACCTTTTTTTTTTAGAGACCTTCAGACTTGGCTAAAATGGTCAAAATCAGTTTTGTAGTGTTTATATAGCTGTTGTGGACGATCTCATGAAACGTGGTTCAGATAAAAAAAAGTAGAGCGTAGTTATTATATCATTTGAACTTGAAACGGGTCACGGGAGACCCGGACACAACATAAGGGTTAACTGGCAGCCATGATAAAAGCTTGTCGTTTGCTTAAAGCTTAGGAAAGGTATTACTGTTAAAAATAAAGGTGCTTTTTATAGAAGTCTCTCTTGTAATGTGGTCGTATTTTTCATTAAGTCATTCTGAATTCTCATCTTTCCTTGAACTCATGACGTGTTTGATCAGGGAAAGAGTGGGGAGGAAAAGACATGAGATGTTTTTGCCTGTGCGTCCTTCTCTCTGACTCACCGGAGTGTCCACCATGTTGGGTTTGCTGTTCCTCAAGGTCTTCACGGCGTGGAACACATCCACCACACTCTGTCTCTTAGCCATCTCACACACAATGCTGCTGGCACAGAAAACTCCACTACGCCCACCTCCATTTCTGTACATACACACAAATATACAATATACGTCACAAAATGCAGTTTATTATTTCATGTAGTTTTGCTTCATTTCAACGGAACAAAACAAATGTTCCTTCTGTCAGTAAATGTGGTGTTTCATCAGACAGTTTCACGAGTCATTGATATTTTCTATTTAATAATCACCAAATGATTCTGATAACTGACATAAACTAGTTCTTATTAGCCAACTGCTAGATGTAGTAATCATTTTAGACAACCTATTTCTGATCATACATATCTAGACTTTGACAAAATGACTTTTACTGGATAAACATCATACTCTATTATTCCTTACTGGGCTGCTGATTGCTTTTCACAAACACCCTTTTGCTTTATAAATGCAGTGTTAAGTGTATGAGAGTGTGTTTTAGGTGAGAACTCACAGGCAGTGCACGATGGTCCTCCCCTCCCCCTCCTCCCCCTCACGCTGCCACTGGTCCACCTGCAGGATCAGTTTGAGGAAGGAGCGTTTGGAGGCGGGCACTTCTCTGTGTCCCGCCCACCCCAGGTACTGGAACTGACGCACCATCAGGTAGCCTTCCTGGGGCTGAGGGATCACACAACACACACACACATTTAGACAAGTGTTTTCTGTTACCCAGGACACTTTAGATGTGAAGTAACACTGCTTCTTTTTGTTCGAACGCAAACAGTGCTTTCTGAAGGACTAGCCTTTTAAAGGAATGACATAAACGTATAACGGAAACACAGAATAAATGTACTGACCCTGGTGAGGTTGCAGACTCTGAACAGTCTACTGATAACGTCACAGTCCATGGAGCAGGACATACACTCCACCTGGACCGGGCCGTAGCGCAGCATGCCCTCCTCTGGCCAGTACTGAGGACAACCCTGAGCACAGACAGTCACAGCGTTAACGACGTGAATAATAAGGCAGTTCTAATTGTGTGTAACAGACAGAGAAACAGCAATAAACGTGCATATTTTCACACATGCTATTTAGGCCTTGGTGAGCAACAGACACTTTTCTTACGAATGTGGAAAGTACTGTGTTCAGTCTTTGGTGTGATGTTGATGTGGAGGCTCGACTAATTCTAAGCCAAATTTGCGGGATAACCCTCTTGAGTATTATAAGGGTTTATTTGTGTTATTAGATACAGCCGAGTGCATACATCATTCTAGTGTGGTATGATAGATAGCTTTTAAACATAAAAACACAATTTACTGTAGATAATGTAAACGGTGTCTTGGTTAGTATTTGGGAGAAGTGTGTTAAAAAAATGAATTTATAAATCCAGGATGTCTCGGTAACAAAGATAAACAGCAACATATTTTTGACATGATACACTTTTTTGAGATATATCACTGAGGCAACTGAAGAGTGAATTACCTGAGCCAGGTCAATCTCATTCAGCATCACCAAACTGGTACATCCATAGTCGTAAACCAGACGCCAAAAGTCTTTGACAGAGTTAGGCAAAGGATGCTGGGTAACGATGAACGCAGCAGGCTGTCTGTAGCTCTGCAGGGAACAAACAACAGAAAGACTTTTAAACCCAGCTGTATGAAGCACCCGACATCCTATCACATCTTTCTGTCTCTCTCATACACGCAGACGTGAGAACACAAACACAGTGGGACGATTTGTGGGGCAGCAAGCAACACAGGTGATGTTTGGTCACATGATCAGGCAGTGGGCCAATCAGACACGAGGGTGAGGAGCATGCATTAAATATACAAATACACTTCACGCACGGTACATCCACATATACTGTGTATCTAATACAGGGCTGGGCGATATATAGAAATTCAAGTATCATGATATTTTTCATCAAATTCCTCAATGGTGCGACAATATTGTAGGGTTAACTATTTGTGTTTTTACAAAGTATCACATCGTTGATAATGAATCATTGGTAATGTCCAATGGGTGAAGGCAAAGAAAAAAAACACCATATTTCAGCCTCTTTTTCAAGAGGAAAAGACAACATTTATTCATATTAGAAAACTATGACATCCGATAAATATGTTGAATCACAATATCTTAAATGTCAGTGTATTGCCCGGCCCTAATCTAAAAGGGTCAGTTTACTTCATGTTCAGTAAAAGTTCATATCAAGAATATTTCTACTGAACTGAAGGTAAACTAAGCCCAACTGATTGTTAATGAATGTGCAGCCACATGTGTGACATGGTGTGAATGACGACTTGAGCAGGATCTAATGTGAGGGTAGAGGGGCGGGCGGG
>NW_011332987.1:100740-117990 GCF_000735185.1 Notothenia coriiceps
GGGGGGGGGTCAGGTTCAGGATTTACAGCGGGTGTAAATGGCTTTGCTAAACATGAACCTGGTGGCAGAACGACACTGAAGCCATGAAACAAATCCAGTATTGGAAATTTGAAGTGAAATCCCATTACCTGGAACTCCTCTGTGAGCTTGGTTAGAGAGAGGCCAAAGGTAAGTGACTAAACTTTCAATATAAACTTTAGTTTTACAGCAATTACAGTATTTTTGTCCTCCAACAGCTTTGTTGGAGAGAAGCCAAGTTTGTCTCCACATCATGCATTTTGTGTTTCAACCATTATTATAAACTCACATACTGATTCCCAGCCCTTGCTATATTTCCTGCATAATCTAACAGAGCTGCTAATATTAAATTATAATCAGACCAGATATTGCCATCTTACCTTGTCAACCTACTTAATGACTTTGTTATTCAAGTCATGGCACAACATGTTGACAACTGTTGCCAATGTAAACAACGTCCTGCAACAGGAGGCGGTTAAAGATTGGCTGGTGGACAGAGAAGCTAGCGGTCTTTTCAGAACCTGGATTTGTCTCTAGCCTTCTGCTGCTATTACCACAAACACAGCATCACACACCAACAGGGAGGGGAGTCTGTGTGTGTGTGTGTGTGTGTGTGTGTGTGTGTGTGTGTGTGTGTGTGTGTGTGTGTGTGTGTGTGTGTGTGTGTGTGTGTGTGTGTTTTTACCTGATGTAAAGTGCAATCAGAAGGCAGAAACCAGCTAGCAGCCCCACAGAGCATTAAGGATTTAATCATTTCCTCTCAATCTCAACAACATGGCAACATGTTGGGATGTTATTAGATTAATCCCAAGACAACCATTATAACAAGTGACTTAACCGTATCCTAAATGGATCAAATGGAGCAGGATTAACAGATCTGGAGATGGTTCTCCGAGATAATGACATCTGCAGTGGATAGATGTGAACCCTGCACGCACCATCTGTCATATGGGATGCTCAGGCTGAATATTTATCTAACTGTCTCTCTTGTAAGCGTTCGATGCAAGTTAAGTGCTATGTAGCCTGACATCTGCAACCAAAGTGGCGTTGCTACTGTCTAGACTAAAAACCAGAGGAGACTGTGGCCTTTTCCTGTCTGCGAAACAAGATCAAACTGCACCTGAAGAGCTGGGATCAAATATTGCTGTCTTTATACAAATAATGAGTTTAAACACCTCTTAAACACATGGATTATCAGCGCAGGGGTTTTTAAAAAGTGGTTATTTTGTGATTAACGCTGAAAAGTGCTTACTTTAGTTTCCATGTATTTTTCTATCCATCTCTCCCATAGGAGTGCTAGCATGGTGCTAATTACATATCAGTCTGTGTGAACAGCCTCCACATGCAAATATATCAAAGAGGGCACGCGAACACAAGCACTCTCACACACACACACTATCTCACACAGACACACACACTTGGCCAGTAGACTGGCAGGCAGCCCAAAACACCTGCTCCTCAAGCTGTCCTCTGTAAGCAGTCACACAGGAGAGGAGAGGAGTAAAGATTCATTTCTCAGATCTATGCTGATATGCTGCTCCCATCAATTATTTAGCACACGTTGTCACAATGAAAGTCCACATTTGTTTTTGTTGAAGGTATATATCTGTGAAGAATGCCTTCTCCAACTTTCTGTTTTCCTAACGTGGGTTTGTGACCTATACTATTGTGGAGGAGTAAAAGAAAAATATATAGAAGAGGTCTTGCTGCACAACAATAGTCAGACTTACGCCAAAACACAAACAGTTGCCCACAGAATTATAACTCTGTTAGATGAAAAAGAAAGAGAAAACAATTGGTTAGTCAAATTGAATTGACTAATTAGATTGTTTAATACTGGTTAGTTAGCCATTAAATGGAGGTAATTATGTGCATACTTATACTAAGCTGTTTATACTAAAGATACAAAAACACAAAGGGAGAACAAACTGTCAGCTGCCTACTCACACACCTTAACATAAGTATAAGCAATATGCTAACACACTGTTGAAAGTCACCATGTCGGCAGGCTGTGTATAATTGCACATTCTTCACAGGTCTTTGGTAACGGTAATGAGACAGAACAATCAAAAGAGAGTCTGCTATGCAATGATATCTTAACAACTGGTCTCACATCAGTAATTAAATTAAATACAGTTTGAAGGAGGTCAGAGAGTCAAGACAATTCTTATGCTGCAGATGGAAACCCTATAAAGGAGAAATTAAAAAAGGCAAAGTGTTTGTTTTGCAATAATTGGAAAAACTACAAGAAAATAAAAAGGTGTGCTCAGTTGAAAAACACATTCACTTACCGTAATTTTCGGACTATAAGGCGCACCTGAATATAAGCCGCAGCAACGGCATACCACTCTCGGTTCCACTTTTACTTTTGCGCGCTACCTGTCTCACTCTTTTCCGGCCTCCAGCTTTTCCTGCTGGAACCCGCCGCTTAAAGGTGGGGGTCCGCGGACCGGCCATAGAGCCCATAGAGTTAAAGGGGGTGGCCGTTAGCTGTAAAAATCCATAGATTAGCCGCACCGTTATATAAACCGCAGCGTCGAAAAATGGGGGAAAAGGCGCGGTTTATAGTCCGAAAATTACGGTAATTAATAGTGTATCTCTATAAACTCCAATCCCATTTGTAATATGTTTGCATATGAGACTAATTTATATATTACAGACAGGAATGCGTTTTTATATTTTCTGTAGCTCTTAAAAAAAAAAATCTGTGTACGACACATGCTTATTCATGATATTGTATTTTTACATATCAAAGATAATTTTTTCCCTGTCTTCATTTAACCTAAAATATTAAAATGAAGTTGTATTTGTATATTTATATATTTTTGCAGATTTACTCTGACTTTTCCCTTCTTTTGTAGAAGTCTTTCAAGTTGAGCGTTAGATTTTTGGTGTCTGGATAAGTGTTACACTTATGTGAGAAACTCCAGTGCTCTAGTTATTCTGACTGAAACCAGGCAACAAAACAGCTTTTATTCTTGTTTCCGTTCGGCATATGCCATCTACACATTGTTTTAACTGGATATATAGCCATTATGAAGAATTAAAATAAATATTGAGTATTGTTTTCCATGTCTACGGTCCATTACTGGCTCACCATCAGGAGCTGAAAGCAGATACGCTTCAGATGTAACTCGTATCAAAGAGTTGTCAGGCTTCATCCCACTGGCCTACTTCTGCGTGTGTTTGAAGCTCCTGTTCTCCTGCGGTTCCTCACCTCAGCCGACAGAGACGTCACACTGTGTTTCAGTTCCACTTACAGAGTCTGCTGGGATTCAGTCTTTTAATGAAATGATGCTTTGTTTAGATTTTTTTTCCTTTTGACAATAAATCAAACTTGCTTCTTGTAACTGACAGCAAAACAGGATATCAATGCTAAACATTTCTTGCAGTGAAAATCCAATTTCCTAGTTTTTTTTATTAAAGAGCAAAAATAATCTAAATTGTGATATATGGAGAGATGGCCTATGAGCGATCTCCTTCCCACTTCACCGCCTCTAATCTGCATATAAACCTAACCAGTATATGTGCAGTAACCAATACATTAACTCTACTGCTTGCACAAATAATCATTTATATACACTTAAAAGCACAA
This sequence comes from Notothenia coriiceps, assembly GCF_000735185.1. Classification (NCBI taxonomy): domain Eukaryota; kingdom Metazoa; phylum Chordata; class Actinopteri; order Perciformes; family Nototheniidae; genus Notothenia; species Notothenia coriiceps. Next base: position 104,354 of record NW_011332987.1, read on the forward strand.
ACAAAAGGATTGTAGGAATAACATTTGTGGGGAGTTGTGCCTAATGGTTATTTAAAAAGAAAGTGTTATTATAAGATCACAATTCATAAAACTGAGGCAGCTATTTATAACTATTGTTTATCCTCTCACATAATTTGGTTTGATCTTCCAGAATGTCCCTTTAATAAAGAATTCATGCTTGTAAAAAAACGCTAAGAGAAATATAAATAACATCGGTTTTGTAGATGAGAAACTTGAACTTGAGTGTTCCTTTAAATTTGATTTAAATATCACACGCAGCTGGAGGTTAAACCCCATAGCATCGTGACGTGCCCACCCATGATGTGTGAGTGCGGTGTGGTGTGAAATAAATGAATAATGATCTCAACCGACAGACACATTTATCAGCTTAGGAATGTTTAATATTCCATATCGTCAGAAGCAAAAACATTTGAACATAAAAGGTGAAAGGAGCACATTTCACTGAATGCACTTACAGAGGGAAATCACTGGGCTGCATTGATGTGAAATGAGATTATACTGGAGGACCAGAAACACGGAGCAGGATGACTATCAGGGGGAAAGGTAGATTGTGTTAGGTAGGTGTGTGTGTGTGTGTGTGTGTGTGTGTGTGTGTGTGTGTGTGTGTGTGTGTGTGTGTGTGTGTGTCGTCAGCCTTGTAGCACAATGAAATCCCAGTTTCTTGGATCTGGTTAAATATAGCCGGGTTCTTCAGAGATAAAAAAATATTCTTCACAGTATTTTTTCATCACATCCATGCATGTCATTGTAAGTCATCCATGACACACTTCAAATGGCACTTTAAAAAAAAAAAACGAAAAAGTAACAGGCTATTTACTTTCATTGACATGGTAGGTATAAGGAGGAGTCGAGGAACAGACTCGAGGAATGTGTGTGTGTCGCCGCTAGTTGTGGGTCGCTCCTAATCTTCCTGCGTTTCGTGAAGTGTTCGCACCAGAGACATACAGAGCCCGGCAGACGGAGATCACAAAACACTTTCGAAAACCGAGCTGAAATGATATATTTGCACGGAGAAAAAGCACAGGAAACGACCTCCTCTCTTCCCTTTTTTTTCATAAACAGACACGGAACAAACAAATATAAAAACAAATCGTCTGGCACTGTGAACACTTGGCATCTGTGAAATCATAAAACAACACAACAGTGGAAAGAAATGACACAATTTTGACGACGGCCAACGTCTTCACAGAGGCAGCACAATCAGGAGTCCCACGCTCGCTCACAGCAGTACAGTAGTAGTATTAGTACCAATCGGCGCCGGATTGAAGGTGTAGTAGTAGTAGTAGTAGTAGTAGTAGTAGTAGTAGCAAGTTAAGCAAGAGTCCTCTCTCCGTGTCTCCGGGAGACCATTCTCAAGTCTGATTGTTGACCAACCATTAAAGTGCTTTCGAAAAATAATCTCCTCTTCATCATAATCATCCTTATCTATACAATGGATCAGTATTAGGGCAACGAGTAGGAAAGAAAAGAGAGAATAAAAAGGGTCAATCAGGCACGAGCAGGGAGCCCTCCTCTTCCTCCTCCTCCTCATCCTCTGTTCCTTCATCCCATACTTCTTCCTTTCTGATTTCTTTCCTCCGTTACTTCTTGAAAGGTGTCAGTCTGCCGATGTTGTGCCAGAAGGTGGAGGTTTTGCGCTTGGGCTCGGCCAGCATGAACACCTGCTGCTGGGGCACGGCCGTGGGGAGGGAGGGGTGCTTCTGTCTCAGCAGGAAGTCGTAGTACGGCCTGGTCACTGCTGGGGAGGACACGGAGAGAAAGGATCATCACATACAGAATACTAAAGAGAGGTCGTACACAGTGACAGGAAGCATACATTCATCTGTCTGTCTGTCTGTCTGTCTGTCTGTCTGTCTGTCTGTCTGTCTGTCTGTCTGTCTGTCTGTCTGTCTGCCTGCCTGTCTGCCTGTCTGCTGCTGTCTGTCTGTCTGTCTGCCTGCCTGCCTGTCTGTCTGTCTGCCTGCCTGTCTGTCTGTCTGTCTGTCTGCCTGTCTGTCTGTCTGTCTGTCTGCCTATCTATCTGTCTGCCTGCCTGCCTGCCTGCCTGCCTGCCTGCCTGCCTGCCTGCCTGTCTGTCTATCTGCCTGCCTGTCTGCCTGCCTATCTGTCTGTCAGTCTGCCTGTCTGCCTGTCTGTCTGTCTGTCTGCCTGCCTGCCTGCCTGTCTGCCTGTCTGCCTGTCTGTCTGTCTGTCTGTCTGTCTGCCTGTCTGTCTGTCTGTCTGCCTGTCTGTCTGCCTGTCTGTCTGTCTGTCTGTCTGTCTGTCTGTCTGTCTGTCTGTCTGTCTGCCTGTCTGTCTGCCTGTCTGTCTGCCTGCCTATCTGTCTGTCTGTCTGTCTGTCTGTCTGTCTGTCTGTCTGTCTGTCTGTCTGTCTGCCTGTCTGTCTGTCTGTCTGTCTGCCTGCTCTGCCTGTCTGTCAATCTGTATTATTGCCAATTGCCCTTTTTTTTTGCATCAACGCCACGAAATAAAAATAAACGCCAACGTTTTATTTAGTTAAGTCCTGAAATGTGTCTCTGCGTGAAGTTTTCTTAACAGTGTCAATAAAAAAACAGCCATTGGGACATTTTTTGTCAGAGTCTGTCTTTTGTTAGAGTGAGTGCACAGGAGGACTCTTCTAACTCTGCTGAAAAAGTATTTTTAGTCCAACTAAAGCCTTTACTGTGATTCTGGGATGCTTGAAGAATAAAAGCTCCTGGTGTCATACAGTACAATAAAAAGTGCTGCTGCATGCATCATAGACCACTGCTTATATATTATTTATAGTGAGGAGACCCCTGTCCAAGCTCAGGGAGAAGAAATACATCTTAAGACTGATATTACACTGAGACTTAGGATGACCTGAGGGGATTTGTATCCCATGAAAAAGGAAATGAAACTTACGAACAACAAGATATACAGTCTGCAGTGATAGAAAACCCCACACTGAGTTAGCACACTCAGGTGCAGGTGCTTGATGTGCTGCTCCTAGAGCAATCTGCCTCTGAACGCTTGGGTGCATACCTTTGGGTTTCCCAGCTGGATGGTTTTTACAGGCATTAAGCATGGCCTGCTTCTTCTGGACCTCCGTGAGAGAGAAGCCTGAAAAACAGAAATAGTACCACTATGAAGTCAGTTCATTCATGGAGCCCAGTCTCACAAATGTTCCTCTGTTCTTTAACCAGACGATTCATAAGAAGCATTTCTGATGAGTCCTAATTTAGTTTGCTCATAAAAAGTGAATCGAACATTTCCCCTTCGAATTAAATGGATGGAAAATGTGCAAAACAGTCGAAACACTAATTCCGCATTATTCATAACGTCACAGTAAACCCGATGAATGATACAGACGGACTAGCTGACATTATTCTTTTTATTCTCTGGATCAGCATCTTAGAAACCCATTTACTGCTGGCACTCTTACATTTCCTGAGGCACCACACAGAGCGGAGTTTAAAGTATTAATGTGGATGTTGTTGAGAAGAAGAAAGGAGGATATCAATGACATTTTAAGAGAGAGCAGAGAAGGAAGTCTGGAGATAATGACAGTTAACATAATGATTTCAGATGTTTTCATTCATCTCCGACCTGTCTCTTGGTCATGCTGGACCTGAGTCCTCTCGTCGGCGAAAGCTCGGAGCCAGCGCTGCTTCTGCTCCGGCTTCTTGGCACACAGCAGGTGGACCTCGTCTCCAGCCAGCGACCGCAGCTTCAGGGCGTTCTTCACGCTGATGTTGAAGTCCTTCTCCTTCCCGTCCTCCACGTCTATCACCTCCATGTGGTCCATGTCCATCCGTCCCTTGTAGTACAGCATGTCTCTCCTCAGCAGGTCCTGCAACGATAAGGAGAGTTCAGCCAGGCTTTAGAAGTGACTGATGAGAAATGTGCTTCATGTGTTTCTACCCCGATCATCAGCATCACGTAGTGTAAAGTGCCGACTCACCTTTTTGCAGTACACCATCTGATGATCAAAGAGGAAGAACATTCTCTGCTGACTCTTGGCCTGAGGCTGGGACAGCTTGCTCAACTCTCCTGAGAAGAGCAGGTCAGAGCTCCTGCTGAGGATGTCGTCTCCCTGCACGGACATGGACATGGACATGGCACACACACACACACACACACACACACACACACACACACACACACACACACACACACACACACACACACACACACACAGCTGTAAATTGCAACCCGTGTCCTGATGCAGAGCGAGAGATGACTTCCAAACAGAAAGGCCTCTTCCCCCACCTCCCAGTCCTCGATGGCGCTCTGCCACTGGGCGATCTTGTCGATGTTCTCCAGGCGCCGTTTCCTCTCGTTGATGAGCCTCGCCACGTTCTTCATGGCGTTTAAGGCCGCCTCCACATCTTTATAGTCCCTAAAGATCAAAGAGTGACATGCAGCTGGTGAGTCAAGATGAAGCTTAAAAGGATTATGTTCTATATATTTGCTTTTGTTAGAAAAAATCCATGAAAAGACCAAAAGCTTCAACAGTGTCTCACCTTTTTTAATTTCGTTACCAAGTGAGGACCTTGACTTAAGATAAGATTTTGTCAAACTACTATTTCCAAGATAAATATCGATATCAACAGCATCTTTCAAAGCTAACCCGAGCCCATAACTGCCCCGGTGGTTCTCCTGATCTCGGTTTGATTCACCTGTGCTGTGGGTTGGTGTATTTGAGCAGCTCAGCCAGCTGCAGAGGGTACTTGCAGATCTTCTGAACCGGAGTGAGCAGGAAGCCGTCCAGCGAGATGTCGATCATCTTCTGGAGGAGTCGGCAGGCCTCGAAGAAGAACACGTACTTGTTGACCTTCATGACCTTAGAGAGCTGCATGCAGGCGTTGGGGTGGTTGTTGCAATACTCGGAGTAGATCTGGAAATCTGTTTGCTGCACGCAAGAAGACAAGATGGTGTTACGAAAACAATATTTACCTTCCTTCAGTGTGCCATTCTGTCTATATGTTTACACTACTGTGGATTGACGTATGTGAGTCTGCTTACGTGTTCGAGGAAGCAGCAGCCGATCTCACTGACGTGCGGCTGCTCCTTGTTGAATTTCTTCTCCAGGCCTTTCAGGAACTTCCTCTGGAATCGATAGATATCTTCGATGTTGCCAAAGATGGTCCGAAGCTGCTCTTCAGTGAACATGTCCGTCCTCTTGCGGCACTGTTTGATGTAACCCTGAGGGAAACAGAAAAAGGTTCAGAGCACTTGCACAGACTTTCAGGATTCATTTAAAAAAAAGAACCAACATGACAAGATGTGATCCAGACCTCGCAGATGTCCTTCAGGTGCTTGATGTAGTCCCTCTCTGTGCTCATGATCTCATTGATGACGTTGGTCCGCATCTGTTCTTTGCAGGGTAGACCTGGTCCCAGCATCAGACCCAGACCGGCCCGGTTCTCTTCTCCAGCCTGAGCCCCCTCCAAGTGGGCCAGATACTCCTCCATGGGCTCATCCTGGTTCACACGCAACTGAGGAGGACGCGAAAAATAATTATTAAAGAACAATTTTTCCCAATAAACACCTCGGCATATTAATTTGATATGCTACACAAATACGGCCAGGATCCGTTGAATTTTCGGAATACCGGGTCGCAGAATGTTCCAGAGGGGGGTTCGTCTAGTATGAAACACTTTAAATAACTAAAGGATAAGTTAAAAAGAAAGTAGAAAGAAAGTGAGGTCATAGAAAACGATTTCTGCTAAGAAGTGAGCAATGATTGATAGTCAGAGCTAAACCTTTCAGATGTGTGTATCTCACACTGCACTGTCCCTTTAATTCATGTACCTTTGTTATTCATGTTTTGTTATCTTTGCTTTTAAATGAAATACCATTTTATAATATGTTTCTTAATGCTCATGTGTTTCATTTCTGTAATGCACTTTGAATTGCCTTGTGTTGAAAGGTGCTAAACTAGCCTTGCCTTTAATTTGACATTATATGTTCACATAAATCAAATACGCACAAGCATTTTGAACCCCATGTGCAAGAACATATTATATTTGCATGAGGAATGTCTTCACTAAAAGAAACAGAACTCTAATTCTGCAGGAGTATTGATAACCGGTTGAAGGTTAATGTCCTGCTGTTACTGCAGCAGGAGCAGTCATCAATCAAACAGAGCAATTAAAAGCCGCCTGCAGGGGTGATTGGATCAGTGATGGAGGTTGTCTCACCCGTACGAAGCTGGCAGGGAACCAGCCCTCGCTGTCCACGATGCGACCCCACCACCACTCCTTGTTCGTGGCATCCACTACCTCGATGACGTCCCCGGCCTTGAAGCCCAGCTCCTGGTCGTCCATGGTGACGTGATCCCAGAGCGCCTCGGCGTACACCACGCTGCCATCGCTGATCAGCTGCAGAGGAAGGAGAGGGGTCAGAGGTCAACATGTGCTGCAGTGTTACATTTAATCAGATCATGAAAACCCATCATCGTAAACAACCAGCCGCTAAAAGCATGGATGGGTTTAACTGAGGGAACGACGTCAGTGCAACACACTCCTCAAACACTTTAAGTGTAACCATTACTCGTATTGATTTGAAAGTTATTACAATTTTGAGATATTACTACAAAAATATGTTAACCTCGTGGTGGTGCAGGATTAAAAGTCAGAGGATCATCAGCGTCTCGTGTCGCTTCCTCGACACATGATGGGTTTCAGGATGATTTAATGTGGGTCCATGCGATGGTTTTGAAGGACAGTGTTAACACTAAATACACTGCATGATGGGACAAAGAGAAGCTGACTCTTAAGAGCTTGGAAAACAAAAGAAACAAAAACAATACGATTGATAGTTGTGGATGTTTAAAAAATGGACTGCAGTGTTACAAAGTCATACTGAGGCAAAGTGAGCAGTCAGCCCATTTACAGCCCAAATCATGCCCTCTCAGCGATGGTAGTGGACATAATGTTCCCTCGATAGAATTGGTATTTTCAGCAAAGGCATGTTCAGGGAAATCAGTTTTAAAAGGCATAAGGTCAAAGGAAAGCCCTTCATTCAGAACACACAGGTCAGTCCCTGCCTTCCAACTTTATTAATAAGCTTTGATAGAGCTTAACAAGTAGGGCAGAGCGAGCAGACATTGATTGCGGTGAAGTCTGAGTGTAGAATCAATAAGAAGGTGAAAGTGGACGGAGAGACAGCAGAGGAAGTGTGAGGCCAGAAGAGGAGATGGAGCCGGTGTTATTGATGAAGACACTGCAGTGGTCATATTTCACACCGCCTCGTACACACCAGTTTTACTGCGTCAACATGGCCCGGTCTCTACTTTATGCTTCTCTTTCCTTCAGAGGCAGCTCAAACCCTGTGGACCCCGTCAGCAGGATCTGATTGGAGGGTCCGGATGATATTGATTTTAAAGACAGTCGTTTTATATTCTTCTGCGATCTGGCTCCTGTGATCCATCATGGCGATGAGGGGAAACAGACGATACGGCTGTTGCTAGGCAACCCTCCCACATGATCTTGCCTCGGTGCTGCCCTTCTCTCCTGAATCCTCCTCGACTTCATGACAGCACACCGTCCCGTTCCTAATGTGAGGATAGTGAGCATTGAGCTGCTCGTAAACAGGTCAAGCATCATCACAGTGCTCATATAGCATGACTAAAGGTCACTATGGTAACAGCCATGGCTAATACACAAGCAGCTGTGCCCCTGAAGCTAAAGTCAGCGTAGGTCGGGTATAAACATATGTCGTCTGACTTTAAGGGTCAGACCGCTTCTTCTAGGCACAGAAACATAAACAAAAGAGGGACCTGAGTAATACCTGGAAGTGAAATACTCTTTAGGATAATTTTACACTTATTACATTGAAAACAATCTGATATCACTCCATATAAAAAGCTCACAGATTTGTACAACACATGATGAGGCAACAACTTTATTTCAGAGGTTTGTGAACAGCTGATTAAAATCAAACTTGGTGCTAAAAATCTCTTTTTAATTCAATAACTAATGACATGTATGAAGTGTCCCATTGTGGGACAGGTAAAGCAGAGTGGTGTTTGCCCTGCAGTGAATTATCAATGGAAACAAGATAAGTGTGATCATCTTCATACATCTTTAAAAGCAGCAGACAGTGATTTGATAGGATGCCATTAGTTTGCTGAATAGTGAGGCATAAGGACAGGTAGGAGAGAAAATAGCAGCGAAGACGATTCACTCGATTTATGTGTCTACCAAGTGGTAAAGCAGCTTCTCTGGGTAAGAACATCTGACCGCAAAAAAATGACAGAATGTTACTTTCCTTTTCCTAAATAACACATCCAGTCCGCAAAAGCACCGTTAAAAGAAAACTTTCCAAACTGTTGCTACAATATCTGCAGTGTAATCTTGACAGCTTTATTTAGAACAACTCTTAGTGTATGTTACAAAAATAAACAAACCAGGCAGTCAAACAAGATCTAGTGTTCAGAGCCAAGTCAAACAAAGTGTATGACAAGTCAACTCATAAATGTTCAAGTGGCATGGCAGAGACTGCACTTTAGGTGCTGTAGAAAAAGCTAGATGGTCATAAAGGCAGATACAAAATGTTTTGGAGGTACTACTGTATGGTAACTTCAGCATATTCTACATTACATTCAGATTTCATTATAATATATGGCACTAAATCAATGATAAAAGTCTATTCAGTTCGGTTAAACCTGCCGAGTCCTATGTTAGGAACACAATCAGCCGTGTTATCTAACCATGTGTCCACAGTGTGTTACATCACCTGAAAGCACTCTGTTATACTGCTTTCAGACGGTTTGGATCATCCAAATATCCTCTCAAACACCTAAGAAATTCTCCATTTACAAGTAAGTGTAAGGTTAGGAACAATATTGTATTTACTGAGTCAACAAATCCTATCTGCACAAGCTGCATACATCATATTTATGTTGCCTTAAATGCTCACTGTAACACCACAAATGTATTTATCTTACGTTAAAACAACCTCAAGAAAAACACAATGTCCTGCTTGTTGAGTGAAGTTTGTCCAGCTGCTTTAGCAAATTAGTACGTTTTATTTTTAATGAAACTTGTTTATTTATTTTTTGAAAGATAAAGATGTATTGATTAGCCAATGGAGCATGAAAGCCACAGAGGTCAGGGAACTCAGGAAGAGAGACAGACTAAATCAATGTTTTTTCAGGTCTTTTTATGGAATTTGTTGACATTTAGTAAAGCAATGAATGACATAAGCCTTATCCTTTATGCACCCCAATCTGAATTACATCATTTTCACTGTATTGGGGTGGAGACTAACATCACACAGCAGACATCTCAACACCTGGACCACCCATCTGCATTGATGACTAGAGAGAACACTTCCTGATAAACCCCTTCACACGTAGGACCCTTAATTGCTCTTGTTTACATGTTTCTGGTGAACACAATCGACCCACTCTCACACAATATGATCTTCTCCTGGTTGTACCTGTGTTCTGCTTCTGCCATGTTGGACACCCATCAATCCCAGCAGCCCCGCTCACCACCAGGAAGTCCTCTTCTGCTCCTCGCTCCGTGTGTGTTTCAGTTTGTGTGTGTGTGTGTGTGTGTGTGTGTGTGTGTGTGTGTGTGTGTGTGTGTGTGTGTGTGTGTGTGTGTGTGTGTGAGAGAGTATATTAGTCTGTGTGTGCGTTCTACTGGAAGGCCAGCAGGAACATGAGCACCACGTTGATGACGATCAGCAGCATCATGATGATGAACACCACCACCTTCTGGGTCTCAGGGGGGAGGTTGCAGCGCAGCATGGTGGTGAGGAAGCCCAGCCTCTGCCGGCTCCACCTCCCCGAGCCGCTGCCGCGAGCCATCAACCCCCTGGCCTCGTCCTCCTCCTCCTCCTCAGCCGCGCTGCCCCTCCCCCTCCGTCTCTCCCTCAGCGCCGAGCCGCCACACCACACCGCGTCGCCTCGTGCCCCCCCACGGCTGTCTCCCTCGCCGCTCTCTAGGGCCGCCTTCCTCTTCCGCTCGGCGCCGGCGGCCACCTCCTCCGGTTCTCCTGCCACTTTGCCGATGGCCAGCGTCTCCCCGGCCTGCCCGTGGAGGCTGGGAGCGTTTCTGTGTCAGCGTGTGTGTGAGTCTGTGTGAGCACCTCCTCTCCTTTTTCAGGATCCTTCCTTTCTTCTTTCAATGCTCCACCAGTTCAGCCTTTCTCCTTCTCACGATGCTTCCTCTCTCAGGATAAAAGACAGAGGACGGGATGCAGCATCTCTCCGGTTCGTGCTCATGCCTCCTCGTATTTTCCTTTCCCCCTGCCTCCTTGTTTCCAGCCCGTTGTTCTCTCACTCCAGACTACATATGCTCCGGCGTTCCTTCCTCTGAAAGAAACCGGCCGCTCGTTCTTCCTCTCGTTTCTTTTTTTTCCTTCTCCTCTTGCTCCGTCTCAGCCCACCTTTCTCTCCTGCCTAAAATGGTGCTCGGTGCTCTGCCTGGAGCCGCCTCAGACATCCATCTAACATCCAGGATCAACCTCTTTTCTTTTTTTTTTCTCCTTCCTTCCCTTCCTTTTTTGTGTGCCCACCCTTGCATAACTGCCAGCCAATCAGGATTCAGAGTGTGTCAGCGTATCCTGGATACCAGAGTAGCTGAGGCAGCGCCATAGCAACCTCCTGTCTGGGAGGGGGGTGGGGTGATGGGATGAGAGGGACAGAGGGAGGGGTACGTTGGAGGCCATGCAGAATAATGGGGGATCTCAAGGGAAATGTTGTGAGTGTGTGTGTGTGTGTGTGTGTGTGTGTGTGTGTGTGTGTGTGTGTGTGTGTGTGTGTGTGTGTGTGTGTGTGTGTGTGTGTGTGTGTGTGTGTGTGAATGTGAAGGGGGTTTAATGTTGACTGCTGTTTGCTGTATCCACATACCGTAAGTCTATATTGATCTGGCAAAAAACATATTGATATGAGATTTGATTTGTAGTCTTGAAAGAATGAAAAAAATATTAGATTACAAAATTAGTTTTAGATAAAATAAGGGAGCTAAGAGACATTTGATTGCCATTTGTGTGCACAAACAATTATGTTATGTGCTCCTGGTGCCTCGATGTATCCATTACACACATGCAGAGAAAGGAAGTCAGCGGTACCAGTCCTCAATTTATACACAATTCATATACAGGATAGAGTTCCAAAGGATGAACTCTGCTTAGTTCTCGGTCCTCAAAGATGTGTGTTCTGATTTTATCCACCAGAAAGTGATGAAGCCGGAATAGAATGGATTGGGAATTGCAAGCGGTCTCAAATCGTATCAAAAAGAGTCATGTTTTATTGATATAGCCCAATATTACAAATCAAAAAAAAATTCTCAGGGGGCTTTACAGTGTGTCCAGCATACGATACCCTCTGTCCTTAGACCCCAGCAGCGAGGATGAGGAAACTAACTATGATAATGTCAATATAAGAAAAAAACTGTGGATCCAGGAATATGTCTGTAATCTTCCAGGTGCCGCCGAACGAGGAGGCAGCGGTTGTGCCTTCTCGGTTAGGGGTGCATTTCCAGTAGAGGTAATCAGTGACGTGAACACCATGGCGCTCCCGACTCCCGACAAGCAGCATCCGTTTAGGAAAACAGGTCGTTGGGCAGTTTGGGCCTTCGTGACGTCAGTAACGACCTCATGCGTCTGCCCAACATTCAGAGACAGGTTATTGAGTTCACTCTGGATTTTCAATTTGTTTCTGGGATTCACCAGGAGCACACTTAATGAACATAACCAATCACAGGGTTATCACCACAATGTACAGTATAGCAAATTTTCCCATAATGCCCCTCCTTTATCTCCCCCGTGGAGCTATTACAGGGGATTAGCAGTAGCATTTCCCATGATTATGTGTTTTCACTAATTAGCATGTGATGAGGTAAGTGAGTGAGCCTTTATTTTCCCACGCTTCCTGATTTAATTTCTCCATGGACATGAGCTCAATATGCAGGTGGATTAAACTCAACAAATCTGCAACATGATCGGATCACTCATCTCCACATGAAGCCAGTTCAACAGGAAACTGGAAGACAGTCTCCCAGCCGTCTCACATTACACTGAGCCTCCGAGTCTCCATTATCTAATTCGCTGCTCAGACAGTCTGCTAGAAACCACACAGCAACATTCTTTGTCGACGCCTGACTTTAACTCCTTATGTTCCTGGATAACAGACAGCCGAGTCCCACAGGAGGGCAGCAGAACGCTGGTCATCCAGGGAGGAAAAGGAAACGAGGTGATGTCCAGCTGATTGCCTGGACATATTGATTGGCTTTTAAGATATCCCTATCATTCAACCAAAATGAAACGCTTTAGAATCACCAAATCAAGACTGGGCTGGTGATTTACATACCTTTTTTGCAAACTGCTTTTGCTAGATGTGAGGTTGCCTAATGAGCTGAAATCATAGAAAATGTTCCGCAGTGATGATGGGAACTGCAGTGTTGGTGTAAATGATCCGTGGGCTGCTCCATACAAGCAACTCCTCTCAGTCAACATGTAGTAATTGCTAATATAAAAGCATAAAAGGGTTTGCACAACCAAATCAAAAGTTAATTTTGTGTAAATGGAATGGGGTCCTATTCCTTATTTAAATATGATTTAGTTACTCCATAAAGGCCATATGTTTTCATAATAGGTTTAAGACAAATAACCCGTAATGCCTCGTCTCCTAAAAAAGGCAAGGGGACAAAAACAAGATTTTGAAAAGTCCCCAACGGTAATTACACCCCTGCTTGATCGAGTGTCAAGCTGTGAGACTTTTTTTAATTAGCAAGCTTCACCGAGGTGCTGTGAGAGGGCATTTATCAACTCAAGTAAATCACATTTTGCTGAGCTTGTGCATCGACAGAATCCAGAGCAGGTATCCATGACAACAGAATAACCCAGCAACCTCAGAGCTTGCTGTTGCCACCGGTCTCAGAGGCAAAAAGAAAAAGCCATTTCCTGTCCTTCACGGAGGCCAGGCTCTGTTTCACTAGTTATTACACTTTCCTGTCAACTTAGAATAACAGTCAAAACTGGTGCTTTAAAAATAACTCTAGTCTAATGGATGATAGAGGTGGTAAGAAAAACTATTTAACTACATAAAAACACTTTATTCCCAACAGTTACTCAAAGACCCGAGACCCCCACTAATACACTCTTACACACATTTCTGCAGTAAGACATCTTGCTTGAACGTAACACCTCTTCCACCTTTAGTCTCTGATATACTTTTTTCATAGTAGGTTGTCTTATTTTTCTTTTATTTACTTTATTATACTTTTTAAAACAAAAAAAATGATACACGCAAAGACTTGTCATAGAATAATTCTACATGTAGTTTCTTTAAAGGTCACCTATCATGCTATTTTTAGGCAATAGCATAGGTCTCAGATATATACAAATATATAGAAAACATGTCTATGAAGTGTTTTGCTCAAAATACCAAACAGATCACCCATTCTAGCCATGCCTCATATCCCTCTATTTCACTTCCTGTTTCAAAAGTGCTGATTTTGGGTATAAAAAAAAAAAAAAAAAAAGGAGGGGTCTGAGCTCATGGGACCCGGCAGCTACTGTCTAAACTAAATACTGCCGTGATGAAACGCCATATCATGGATTATCAAGGATTATCTCTGAAACAGTATGGAGCTCAAAGGCTTTCTTTTCCGGTATACCACAGGTGGTTCCTTTTT
>NW_011332987.1:118030-140153 GCF_000735185.1 Notothenia coriiceps
AGTGAAGTTTAAAGTGGACCTATCATGCTATATTTGAAACATATGTTGTAGGGCCATACCTATATAAAACATGTCTGTGAAGTTTTTTTTTCAAAATACCAAACAGATCATGCATTTTAGCCATGCCTCATTTCGCTCTTTTCCAGCCCTGTTTTTACAAGGGCTGATTCTGCTTTTGTGGCAGACTACAGCGCCACTTACAGGCATATGTACTACAGCGTCTCCAGCGCTTTCGAGCGGTCTCTCATTCCCCTGATAGGTGGAGGGTTGCCCATATAGGCGGAGCACCCCTTTTCTGACGTCAGAAAAATTCAAATAACAATCAGCTCCGTTGCAGCCCCGTTTTTAGAGATTTGGGTATGGAGGAAAAGAGAGAGGGTTGAGTTTTCTAACACTGTATAACAGATGTACAAAAGTGCATTTTGCATGATAGGTCCCCTTTAAGAAAGAAATACCAAAATGACAGAAATGTCAACTAAACAGTAAAGACAAAGACCATGTATGAGTTATATTCTTAAATAGATATAGATATACTTTAAATAATTAAAAATGATCTCTGCAAACGTTTTAGGAGGAAATGTGTTCAACACGTTATGTCTCATTGATACACACATTGCATTTAGCTGAGGATCACTAAATATTAACAGAACGTTTGTATACAATACATTGAAGTTTGAAGTTCAACCAAAAAGTCTTTTGATACCAAAAATTGGGGTTCACAGATAACATTATAACAAGAATAAAGTTGATTAGGAAGCCGATCATTTCATCAAGATGTTGCTTAATATATTCTGCTTGGATGCTGCATGATCAAGGGAAAATAACTGCCAGGTCCTTTGTGGAAGCTTTTATGGTTCTCAAAATACTGAGCATGTGAATGAACAGCAGAGAAGTGGATTATACTGCATTGAGACACTTCTACTGACATGTTGCCCCTGTTTTTGTTGGGAAAGAAACTGCAGTGTCACTTTATTAGTTTATAAGGATACAGATTGTATTTGGGTTTACCTGGAACTCATCCTTCAGATGCGACGAGTTGGTCTGCGAGTCGATGCGGATCAGCTCGTAGAAAGCAGCTTTGAACTCACAGACCGGTATGGCTGTTTCTCCACACAGACAAGCCTCCAGAATGGCATCATGGATGAATATGTACTGCTCCTGGAGACATAGAATTCAAGACATGCATGTTAATATATACTGTACATACTGTAAGCATCACTAATAGATTCTAAACATTGGAAAACAATAAAAACACACACAAGGTGTCGCGTGGAGAACACAAGCAGCTGTGATGCCACGTGAAAGTGAGCATGCTGGCAGTGAGTGAGTGAGTGAGTGAGTGAGGGAGATGGAGCCGTGAATGAGATGAGACGAAGAAGGTTGCATTTTGGTGAGTTCATCCACACATGGAATTGTGTTTTTGGTTCTTTCAAGCGGGTGACTGCAGCTTCAATTCAGTGATCAGACGGATTGAATTGAAGGCTGCTTTAGTGAAAGGATGACGTTCTTACAATGGATGACCGAATCTGCTACAAACCTATATTTCATACATTTTAAAAAGGTGCCCTCAAGATATCTTATCTTATCTTATGTAGATTGTGATCCCTATGCAGGGTTTTAATCTTTTGATAGCTATGCCATTATTTATATTCATAGTCTAGCACAATGTAATTCTTCATTACACCAGAGGAGGGTGCCAGAGTACCATATCTTCAAATCCTTGATATTGAGTTTACCTTAGTCCAGGTGACGATAATATTCCTACCATATTCATTACATGGAATAGAATACACGTTATGTTTATTTAACGAGACTACATGTTTAATTACATGTCACCTCAGCCTGCACCATGCTGATGGCTGGGTCTTACAGTGGGGGTCCATTGAGTATTTTCTAAGATGTGGATGCAGATGGAGGATGGGTAATGCAGTCACCTCAGTCTGTACCATGTTGATCCTCCGAGAGCGGAGAGCCTTCACACAGTTGTAGATATCCACCACTCCTTCTCTCTCCGCCATGTCCAGCATGATGTCAATGACGATGAAACAGCCTGTACGCCCTGCTCCGGCACTGCAGAGAGAAACACAGAGAGAGAAAGAAGTTAATAATTATGTCTGTCATTTCTTGCCAGATTAATTTGTGTATATTTAAGATCAGAGGTTGCACAATAAAAGGTGTGGTAGCTCATATCAACAAAGGTCTGGATGTATTTATTTACCTGCAGTGGACCACAATGGGCCCAGCAGCAGGTGGATTGGAGATTTTAACTCTGCGGATGAAGGAAAGTAGTCCTGTGGCGTGATATGGAACTCCGTGATCCGGCCAGCCTGTGAAATGGAACTGCTTGACTTCCCGCACCTCATTGAAACCACGCTGAGTTGACAAAACACATCTTTAGGTTACATTTCATTCATCTTTCTATGTGTCCTCATTGAATATAACTCAAACGACATAGAGGCATTATGCAAACTGTTATTTAAAAATACTTCACTCACCCTCTCCAGTGTAAATGTGCGAACCACATATTCAGCAAGAGGTTCAACCTCCACAAAGGTCACCTTGAAGTCTCCGTACACCTCAGCATCATCGGGCCAATACTTATAGCACTTAACCTGGTCAAAATGAACATTAAAGATGGTTTCAAAAACAGTATCATGATTATAATACAAACCAGTAAAACACCTGGGTGACAGATATAGCATCTTACATAATAAAACATAAACAACGTGTACAAATTCACCCCAAAAAGAGTAAAACAGCAGCGAGAAAATGACATTAACACTATTAAACAATAACATACTTGCAGAATATCCTTTTGACACACATAAGCTACTACAACATGCAGATTCTGATCCTTTCTATTTCTTTTATCTGGCTATCCCAATGTCAAAGGTCCTGATTAATCCATATAATGTAAAATGCAAGCTAAACATATTTACATATTTACACAAGGAAACATGTCTTGCAAAGTGCAACAGAGGAAAAGAGCAGCTCACCCTTCCAACCTCCACCAGATTGGTAACCATGACGATGCAGGCTGACTGTTCCTGCCACACCATCCTCCAGAAGTCATACACCGTCTCGTGAACAGGACCTACACACACACACACACACACACACACACACACACACACACACACACACACACACACACACACACACACACACACACACACACACACACACACACAGTGTTTAGTATGATAACTATGTATGAATTAAAGCGTCTTATTGTAGAAACAAAGGAAGAATGCATGTTGCAGTTTCTTACCCTGAGTTGCGATGTAGTGACTTGGTCTCTGGTAGCCCTGAAAATACAACACAACAACTCAATATCCAGAAAAAGTTCATGGATGATATCACTAATTATAACTGTAGGAATATTAAAGAGCAGTTTATAGTAGGGTGAATACAAGTTAATTGATTATATACTGAATGGGATTGTCATTTATGAAACAAGTTGAAGAGCACTAGAGAATTAGAGAAGTTGGTAATCTCATCAAAGTGAAATACCTTTAGTCCTAATACTGCTACTGACTTTTCTATATTATAAAAACAAAGCTGCAACATCAGATGAGTCTGAATTGTAACTGTCACTTTTATAACAACAAGTACAACGATTAACTCACTGTTTAACTGTGTCTAAAATGATTGATATTGATGTATAAGACATTTAGGGCTGTCCCGAATACCATTTTTCGGGCTCCGGATATTCGGTAGTAATCAGCAGCGAATATTCGAATATTCGGCCCGCGCGGGGGTAATCAGCAGCGAACCGCTTCAATACTTTTGTTATTCTACACAGCATTGTTGTTTTATAGTTATTTGTCAATGTATACAGCCCAATTTGTGTTCTTTGAAATTGAAAAGGATATTGCATTGTTTTTGTTACTTTCATTGCAGTAGTATACGTCTAATTTGGCTTGGCTTCCTATTTTGTATGGACATGCTTTTATTTTGAAGGAGAGTTAGCGCTGTTGACAGGAAGTTGTTGTTGCTATGGAAACAACGTGACGGAGATTAACGGAGAAAAAGTAATATCTACATATAAAGACGGAGAAAGAAAAAGATAACGTTTATGGTTAAGTGTTAGCCCCCACCTGAAGCGGCACAAACTCTTACGTTGATATTGGAGTTTTCAATAAATGAAAAAAAAGGGAAAAAAAATAAAAAAAGGTATATCCGAATAACGAAATTGAAACCCGAATAGTACTCCAACGAACGAATATTCGGATATTCGGGTACAGCCCTAAAGGCATTGCTNCAGGAAACAAGTAGATTGTTGCTTTTATTTGCTTTCAGTGGTCTATTGTTTTTATTATATGGCTGTTATTTATTTTTTTATTATTACGTTTATTCTGGTTTGTTTTGTGTTTGTATCTTGTATTTTAAATGTATTTATATTATGTTGTGTGAGCTTATCTCTCTGTACAGCACTTTGGTCTGAAGGTTTTAAAGTGCTATATAAATAAAGTTGGATTGGATTAGGAGAATCCCACTTTTCTAGCCACAGGGATTTTTAGGCAATTCTCCATTACCATCCCATGCAAATGTATTTAAATATAGTGTAAAGAAAGAAAGAAAGAAAGAGAAAAACAGTCAGGCGCACAAATGTATGACATTGGCTTATTTCCTGATAGCAATACGACACAAATAATCACAACACTTAAGCTAACAGTACATAGTGGGATGTAAGGTGGACTGGTGGAGGAGGCAGGATGGAGTGAAATCCTTCATGCTGTCGAGGCCCCAGCAACTCAAAATATACTGACAACGTAACTCGATGCACGTGATGACGAGTGTTTAGAAAGGGCGTAAACGTGTGGAGGTTGAGGCGTGAGAATGAAAGATTCCACAGTGATACTTACATCCCTGTACAGCCAAATCTACAGCCCAAGCCACAGGCAGAAAGAACGAGTGAAGGAAGGAAAGAAAGAAAGAAAGAAAGCACAACAATGTCAGTGAGTGTCAATCAGAAAAAGAAAAGTTGCATTGATCAAAATGGTAGTTTGAATAGAACATGCAGAAATAAAAAAAATGATCTTAAACCCAGAATTAGACAGAATAGAAAGGACACTTCCTGATGTCATGTGATCTCCTCACTCTAAGACGCACAAGGAGCTTTCATCCCAAAGAAAGTTGGTTGAATATATAATTTACAAGAACAATTGAAAATACATGACATCTAACCATAGTTACAGTACATATACAGAGATGAGATAGATACATCAAGAAGTGTCCACTCTATTCATCCTAACTCTAGATTCATGTGGATGGTGGCATGCATGATTTTAATGGAGGTTTATGATAACATAGAAGAGCGTGCTATAAGCAGTATTAGCAAAACATAAAGTACAATGTAAGAGACTACCATGCAGATGATTGTTGTAAAAGTGAAGAGGTGGAGATAAAAAAAAAAGAAAGATGAATGGATGAGTAGATGTGTATTTAGTTATGGAATGATTGATGAACAGATAGACAGGACGAGAGATACAATTAAGAACAACTTTAAAGATATATGGACCGAAAGCTGAATGCTACGTCTTACAGGAAAAGTTATTGTTCACTTTCTTGAGAGTTAGATGAGAAGATGGATACCACTCTCATGTCTGTACAATAAATAGGAAGCTAGCACTAGCAGCCGGTTAGCTTAGCTTAGCAGAAATACTTATAATGGTGGAAACAGCTAGCCTAGCTCTAACCAAAAGTAAAACAAATGCTTTCTAACCCTTCAAAAGCTAATTAAAAACACATTGTATATCATTCATAAAATGTGATTTCTTAAAAGGTCTTTATGTAACAAATTGAGTCTTTCTGATCAAAAGCTATTAACATTTAGTGCTAGTGTTTAAAATAATAATTCTGCAAGTATAATAGCTATCAATAAGCAGAACCATTCTAAGTGCTATTGCATTTTTTTACTATTTGACCATGAGAGTCGGATTATAAAGGAATATTTCTCTTTGTATAGGCTATACAAAGAGAAATATTCCTTTATGGAAAAACCATATAACGAGTGCTATAATAGCACTCGTTATATGGTTTTTCCATTTCTGTAAAACCTGAGACCAACTACGTTCAAATGATGACTACATAGCAATTTCAAAAGACTGTAACAGGATACTATCATAAATTCAGAATGGATGCAGACATGAATACATGGATAGAGACAGGACGAATGTACTGTATGCATGAAGTGTTTTCGGGGTGGCTGGATGCGTAAGATGGCACGATGGATGACTAGTAGACGCAATAAAGGTATAGAGGCCTGACATACGAGCGAGGGAGTGTGGTTTCGTTGGTTTCGTTGGGAGCCAATAGTAGCATTCGATGCGTTTCCACTTACATCGATGTAGTTGGCGTTGATGTAGTCGGAGGAGGGGTCGTCTTCTATGGGCTGGAGAATAACCCTTGAATGGTCATCTAAACAGAGGAAACATTAAGAGAAACACAGACAAAGAAAGAGAGAAGCAAGAGGAAAGGGAGAGAATCTTTGTTTTAGGGCATTTAAGGGCAAAAAGAACATGTATTTTGTGATTTGTTCCGTGTTTCTCACCCCCTTTTCCCCTTTCTTGCTGCTGTAAAGCACATTGTAACATCTGTTGTGAACATACATTAATAACGGGTTTTTTCTTACATGCTATAATGTTCCCATAGCGGTTCTTGGTGCGGTTCTGATCCTTCTTGGCCACGTCCCAAGTGGCCGATTGGCCTTCGAAGAAGCTCTGTATCACCAACAACACGCAAAACAATTCAAAAGATATTACACGTCATGGATCCTAAACATTCCTACCGCATGACTCTGAGCAGAACAAAGTAATACAACGGCTTGATTGTAGGGATTTACGAGTGGTGGTGATACAATTATTATTAGAAACATAAATAGAGGACATAAAAGCAGGTTTGTAGCTCTGTGACTGTTTTGTCGATAAAGCGGAATATACTCTCAAATTAAAAGGCAATTCAACTCTAATAGTCATTTATCTTTTTAATGTAAAGCCAACACATCAAATAAAGCATTATTGATTTTCATAATAAGCTTTGTTTGTTCTGTACATTTAAAATGTACTGCACTGTTAAGATTTTAGATCAATAATATCCGTGTCTAGGTTATACTTTCGTACCAACATTTGTATCAATAGTAATACCAACCAGGCATCTAAAATGTTTGCAACTATAAAAAGTACTGTTCATTATAGTCTTACTTCATACTCCTCCTTGAAGCCGTAGCTGTCGGAGGTCTTCATCAGGTTGATGTGCTGCAGCAGGTCGGCCACTCTGATGGCGGGGTGGAGCTGTCCCGTCTGATAGGGGGACTCGGTTCCTTCACAGTGATACCGAGGAACGTCCAGCAGCCGGCTGTTCTCCGCTGCAGAGGCACTGTGGTTCTCATCTGCAAGAAAACAGCAAAATCTGTCAATTCAAATGCAAATCATCCAAATCTTGAGATGCCTTCACTATGTTACACTGTCCAGGGTAGAAAAAACATGTGAAGCAGACCCAATTGTTTCATTTCAGGTCTGAATCCTGCAGTCAAATGAGTTTTGAGTCAGCACATCAACTTTTACAGAGAGAATAAGATGTTTTATGCATAGAAACAACAAGCTGTTCGGTGAGGGTGCGGGAAGCACACACCCTCAAGCTATACTACATATTTGTTATGAGTTAAACTGCGCCAGCTTCCATCACTGCTCCACCTGGTGGATCGAGAAGCCATTGCTACTGGTTTACATAATGAACCAAAGGGGCGCTGAATCATGAGTTGGGGATGTGTTTACTGCAAAGGGCCTGATGGGGATGAAGTAGGGACACCGGGGTCTGTTAAGGACCAACCAAGGAGGAAGCGCCCATAATGAATTGCTCTATCTGAAGATTGGATAACATTATGTACATTCACTGATAACAGGGTATATGCAGGAATCCTGAAGTCAAATGTAATACATTTTAAGACCTTTTTTAAGACCCTTTCCATACATTTTAAGACCTCATCGCCACTTCGAGTTCTAACCGGTTACCTTGGCGACACACTTTACCTCACATTTACTATATACAGTATTGATTGTAAGATAGCACAACTAAACAGCTTGTGATAACTCCTTATCATAATTCAGATAGAACAAAGCACAAGATAATGAATTGTGTGACTAACCCAATGCAAGGTTTATTAGAAAAATAAACCATTAGAAAGTTTGATTTGATTTAGGCATTTTCCCAAGAGATAAAACAAAAAACGATATATAGCCTAGATGTTAACACTTTTCTCGTTCTTAATATAGACTATATTTAGGGTCGATATGTGTTGACTTTACTTTAAAATAGCAGATCACTGTGACAGGATACAGTTCGGCTTAGTGAACGTGTATCGCCCGGACTCCGCTGCTCCTCCGTGCAGAGAGTCTGCAGCGGTGCGTGTCAGCGGTGCGTGCAGTCAGGGGAGGCACGGATTGACTATCGGGAGAGTCAGGACTTAAACGCCGCGGCTTTCTGGCTAGCACGCACTTAGCATGTGGGACCGGATAGCTTTGATCCCCATCGACAATGGCGATTCTAGAGTCTGTGAGGGCCCCTCGAACCAAGCAAGGCAACGAAACTTAAAATTAGAAGCAGCATTTTACGGCGCGCTATGCATGGGGCCGCCTCGAGGGGGTTTCCCGACATGTCATTGCAGTCAATTAAAGGGTGTTTCATGTTGTCGTTGCTGTAGACCTTCTTAATACCTTGGAAAATTCCGTTTTTAATACTTTTTAATAGCCTTAATTTTCGCTAAATTGATTTATCAACTTTTAATACTTTTTAAGACCCCGCGGACACCCTGGATAAGAACAGAAAAAAAAGGCCTCCTCTTCTCTAACATGACAATAACTTCCCTCAAAAACCAGTTGCTGACATTAAACTTTTAACATGAGAAATACCAAACAAACCATTCGTTAATGTGTTTTCTCTCTCGATAACTCACCTGTGATTGGAACTACATGTCAAAGCAGCAGAAAAAGAGAGGAGGTAAATGGTTATAGTCAGACAGAACGATAGGAAGAGTTGTTAGGAGGAATCTAAATATGTAATGGGTAGTAAAACAATAATGGAGCATGGCAATAAAACAAACATCTTAAACGTCTTATCATAAAAGACACTAAACGGCAGACACTTAAACCTTAAATGAGCCAGAACTTTAACTGTAATGCCAAACAGTGGCTGCTATTTACATAATGTGACTTTATTTAGTAACTACTTCAAATATATACCTCACCATACCATCGCGAGCTTTGCACACCTTCCATACTCATTGTAATAGTACAAAGATCACCACAATATTATATGTTTAGGATATGGAGCTGTAATGTATATAAATCAAACAACACATTTAAAACCACGGATGAAGAATGATCCTCTAAGACGTGCAGAAAGTCTGCAGGTTTAATAATTATTTGTGAGTATGGCATGATATAATTAACCTTGTGATGCATGTAAAGGTATTTCAAGTGAATGCAATTATGAGGTCAAATTGTTGGAAACTTCCAGGTGAGCGTTTTTGTGCTGCGGCGGATAATGTGAGTTGGCAGGATTAATGCGCAGACTGACAGGTTGTTTAATGGAGTAGCTCGGGGTAGCAGAAAAACCGACTGATTTCATCTTCACCGCTGTTTATTAACTGACACTGTTTATTTCATCCCACTGATGCTTCTCTCTGCTCCGAGGACATGTTAGCTCATTACTGATTGTTAAAGGTTTTCTGAGCTCTCGTCAGGCCAATTAACAGTAAACTTAACCCGACACTGCCTCCTATCCCACTACTTCGTGCTACGTCTTCCCACTCTGTGATGTGATTGGCCAAGACAGATTGTAACTGCAGCCTTCACTCCAAATTAGATGCAATGGATCAGTTATTAACACAGTTTGGTGGCGTTGTGTACTGTGGAGCCCTTAAGGGTATGTAAGAACTCTGTATCGTACTACAGTGTCAACACTAGACTAAACTAAAATTAAACATGTTGTAGTGCGACACTGGAGCTGGAGGAACATCGAACTTGGGAAAAAAAATACTGCTTTTACAATTCAGACTGATGCATCAGTAACAAATCAAGCCTGGGGAATACCACAGATGGTAGATACTCAAGCAGACTTGCATAGAAAACATTTCTGTCACACACAGAGGCCTGTAGGCACTAACTTATTCACTGTCACTTCATGTCACAGATTTAATCGGCAGCCGTTTTGCGATGGCATTGTGACAAATGATCTTCTTTCTCTCAAGCATCAGTTTCTGTCGTTTTCCGGGACAGGAAATGGCATGCTTTAAAACAACTCAAAACTGTGGAAATAATGAGGTCTCGAAGGGAGAATGACGGTAATTACTGTGAATATCAATAACTCTCAGTAGGAAACAGAAACCGTGGCTGGGATCGGGAGTGATTGAACCAGAGGGAAACCGAGAACAACAGATGAAGGGCTTGGCTGCTGGAGCTTTTAGTACCGGCTATGTTGTACACAGGGAGTTGGCACCAGGTGGCAGAACAAAAAAAGACACAATGTAAACATACAGCTTGTTGCCATCATCAAATATTACTAAACCATTACACTCCCATAGATGGTAAAACAATCAAAACATCGTTTTTTGTTTTAAAATTGTTCTTATTCTCCTAAATGTTGTTAATTTCAGCCACTGCCTGTAGGATGTATTGATCTCCATCTGTGTTAATCCTTGAGATCGTAGCACTTCTAAAATATAGATTAGACGCAGCATTATGGTAGTAAAACGTCCATCAGGCCAAGCTATTCACCAACAAAAACGTACAAAACTTGACCGAGGTCAAAGAACATATTAAACTCAGGATGTGAAATAAAAAATATGACCATGTATGACATTTTAACTGGGTAATGACGCACAACACGGGGCTACACGCACAGGGGCTTTGAGATGAAGATGGGTGATCACTGAAGGGAGCTGGTGGGGAATGATTACCAACCGTGCTGAAACCTCACCTAGCACAGCAGTGGGAACCAGAGGGTCGTTGGGCACTGTGGGAGGAAACACGGTGAGGACACGTTCTAAATTTCAGCGTTACTCAACGTGAGCAGGGAGGGTCAGAAAAATTCAAATCCCAGTCATGATTTAAACATTAGTGGAAATCTACCGGAAAAGAACATGTACATTTTTCTATCCAGTCAATGTCTTTGTTTCCAATTTTTATCTGGAGAACTGATCAGGCTGAATCGATTCTCCAGTTGGTATTTTAACAGCTGAAATTATTAGTAAACAGGACATTCATTTTGATAAACAATCGACCGCGTCAATCATTTTCACAGGCAAAAACACCAAACATAACCGAGGTGTAGTTCCTGTTTATACAATGTGAAGATTTTCTGATTTTCAAAACATTTGATAACGATGATGTCACTAACCCATTTTCATGTTTGATTTTAAAAAACGAGAACTGTAACCTGTTAATTAGAAATACACATCCTGCAATTGCAAATTTCAAGTCTCATCAGTGAAAATAGAAGAGAAAAAAATGAAAATACACACATGTGTTATTGTAAGGTTAGATTTATACTAAGTGCATTTATAAACAGAGTTGTGTTTTGAAGAGAGCCCAAGGTTAATACTGCTGTTAATGGTTATTTATTATAATAAAAGTCTTGTTGTATGAACTTACATCTGTTGTTGTAGTTGTGCGAGTCCATGAACGTCACAGCCATGGGATCCTCTCCGTGCAGAGTGCTCTGGTCAGCATAGCTGCGATCCATGGCGTTCACCATGTGAGTCATCTCCTGCCGCGTAGTACCGATGGCGTCTTTACGTTTTTTAGCCAGTTTCCTGTCAAGGGGAAGAAACAGACACCGTCAGGCATCTTATAGGAAAACACACAAACATCAGCTAGCCTGCAGACCGCCGCCTTGTATGGGAATAGCATCACATTTTAAAGTATAGTTCTATTTATTTCTTTAGTTAGGGGTATCTTTTTTGGGGGGGTAAAAGCACGGCTGGGGGCTGCAGGCTGCTGATTCAAGATGCAGAAATCCAACAAGAAGAAAGAGAAAAGAGAGGTGAAAGGTGGGGAGGAGAGAAAAAGAGAGGTAGAGAGAAGAGGAGAGAACAGGCAAGGGAGGTACAGTAGAAGGTACAGTAGAGGAGAGGCTTGTTTGCAATGGCAGCATGTCCAGGGGAATGACCTCTGGCCGACTAGCAGCAAAGGGAAAACCTGTTATAAACCTGGTCACCATACATGAGCTGTCAGATGAAAGCCGTTGAAATAGTTTTACGCTCAAATCTATTCGCAGTTGTATTTTATTTAACAGTAATTACCTTTATGCACGATCAGATTTTTAAAATTTCAATAAAGCAAAAACTGTTGTTTTAATAGCATTTACAGTATTGAGAACCTCTAAGTTGCACCTTTTAAATTATTTGTATTGTCTTGTTATTTTTAAATATATATTTGTTTGGGCTGACTTTGTCCAGGGACTACAAAACAAAAAAGCATCTTGAGTATACCTGGTGCATTTTCAGAAATGTCTATTAATGCCTGCTTAATAAAATAAGAACAAAAATAAATACAATTGAAATAAGTCACAGAAGTATTTGGTTTTCATCCGACAGCCAAGATGGGAAAAACCCATTAAAACAACAGTAAGGGAATGACTTATGAAGCTCAGGGGAAACCATTAAGCAACCATAGAACCACATCATCATGTGAGAAGTAGTCAAATACAGTAGGAGTATACACAGTTTTACATCAAGGTATCATCTTCAGGTTCAATTATCTCTTAGTGCGCTCGACACATATAATCCCAGGAAACATAAATAGTAGAGGGCGTAATACTTCGAGCATGAGAGAGCATGCAGGAACATTTTTTACCCAGAGCCATACACGTACATCAGTTAAACAACATCTGAACACAAGATGTATAATGATGTTTTTAAGTGACCTGCTTAACATGAGATAACACTTATAGCAGTTTTTGCTCCAATACAATTGAAAAATATATTCTCTCAGATGATTGGTTGAGGAATAAATGTGTGATTGTTGCATAACTGATACGATGTACGGCTCTGACTTCTTCCCAGCAAACAGACAGAAAGCATGCTTTGTTTCATTACATGTTTTACCTCTTCACCCCAAAACACACCAACTCCACCTCTAAGACCACACACACATATTATACACACACACTGAGGAAAATGTAATTGATTGAATTGTTTATGTGGCTGTCTGTGAGTGTATTATTGGTTCTTCAACAGAAAACAGAAGATGGGAAAAATGCTATACATATATCTTAAACCATAAAATGGTGTGTACATTAAGGACCGATTAGTAGAAACAGAGGGGGAGTAACTGTGATCAGAACTAAAATAAGGTTTAATAGATTTTTTTTATACGTTTTTGACAGTTTTATTCATTTTTAAAGTCTGATATTTAAATTAATTTGTGAAAATGTACCCCATTAATCTTTGAATTATCTATAATGAATAATACAAAATGGTCGTCAACAGATGAAATTGTCTATACGAGGATAATAATAGGAAACGGTAAATATTGCTCCAGAAAATTGAATTAGGCGCTAAAGGATCGTGCTATTTCACTCTTGGTACCTTTAAGCTATAAGATGAATGCTAACTTGCCACGCTGCTTTGTTTTTAGCCTGTGACTACAGACGAAAGCTGGTAAAGAATAAATCAATATTGTTTATTAATCAGTTTTTGTAAGTGCTACATTTTGCACTTTCAGGTCCCCAGCTGTTTAAAAAAAAGAAGGTGCAACGAGGCCATTAAGAACCCATTTTGTACAGAGAGACAATAAAAGACAGAGTAGAAGAGTAAGTACCCACAACACGAGAAAACACCCACCGACATCTACCAAACTCAGAGCCATGAGCTCCACACAGGAAGCGGACTGAGACCCAGAGGAGCGTGTGCAGCAGCGGTTACCATGGTACCTGTGACTTGATGGGCGGATGGATGATCACATGACTACATGCAGACAAAGAGCTACCAGTCACAAGTGCAGCATTCTTTTTTCAAATAACACGCTTAGGCCTGTGCGTCCCACTTTGACCTGCTTTGTTCTGCTTTATGGCCCACTTTGGCCTTCATTAGCCTGCTTCGGAGCAACTTTGGAGCATGTAGAGGACACCGGGGCTGAGGTCAATTCACTGTCAGTTCAGTCACTTTAAAATACAATTATTTATCTATAGTTATGTTAAGATAGGTAACCATCAACCTTATCGTGCTAAAAGGACGTTTTAATATTTATATGATCGATTAAAAATAAGGAAAATCCCGACCTCACTGACATGAAAGTGAAGTGACCCCCACCCTGGCGAGGCGTCAATGAGGATGGCTTTGGCTGGTTGGTCAGAGCTGAAAATGTGTTTTGTCTTGAAAAAAGTATACTGCATCTTTAAAAATAACAACAACTAGCCACTAATAATAAATCGCCCAATAAGGTAACAGCAGCTGGGTAAGCTGATTGTTGATTGGTTTGTTTACTTACAGGTAATAAGAGTATGAATAGTAGGTCCTCCTGGGGTTGTGAGCCAATCAGAAAGCAAAGAATGAGACACAAGGGTCATGAATATGCAAATTAGGACAATACTGTCCTGTCCCATCCATCAACAACAGAAACAGAAGAAAACACCTTTTGATTGCTACAACTTGAGGGTCATGCAAGGGGTAGTTATACTAAACTACGGGCCTTATTTCTTTAAGAAAACGTTTTCAATAAATGCTACAAAACAAGCTAAGAGTCTTATAAAACTATGACTAAAAGATCAACAAACTATCAATATTTAACTTTTACCATGCAGTCTTTCGCTTCTTTCTTTCTAGAGGTGTCATACTTTTAATGTTCATGCATTATTTAAGAGTTTTCTGTAATCGAAAGGTCCTGATTAGAAATATTTCAGCCAATCACCTTTACTTACTCCTAAGGAAAATTAAAAAATAATTAAAAACTGCTACAAAGCTATTTATTCTGAAACACCTCGCAGCTCGCTTCCTGTAAAAGCAAGTATGATGTCACTGCGATGTCATCATGTCCCTCCATTTTAAAGAT
The DNA here is from genome assembly GCF_000735185.1 of Notothenia coriiceps. Taxonomy (NCBI): domain Eukaryota; kingdom Metazoa; phylum Chordata; class Actinopteri; order Perciformes; family Nototheniidae; genus Notothenia; species Notothenia coriiceps. The sequence goes on from NW_011332987.1 coordinate 133,084, forward strand.
GCAGTATTGTTCAAAGTGTTAAAGGTTCAATGGCAATGAAGATTGATCTCCCCAGAAACCTTCAGGGAAAACTAACTCCAACAAACTCATGAGGGTGAAAAAAAAAAAATCACAAATACTTTGACAATATATTCCAATCATTTCCCCAAAAGCATTTCGGCTCAGTCAGATGTCACATTTTAGTTACACATCAATTGGCAAATGTACAGAGAAATGCAAAGAAGTTCTTTCAACCAGAAAGTGCTGTCATGAGTTGTATAAAAACAAACATGAGTGACTTAACATTTCCGAAGATACCATTCATGTTCAGTTGTTGATGCTGGCAAGATAACGTTTCTACCTGTCAGAAATACACTCGAAAATACCATTTGAACCGGATGTTTTCCTTCTGTAATCCTGTGGCAGTCGGTGAACGTTTGTGATATATTGCTAACGTTTATTTGAAGTCTCCTCTAGCCCAGATGCAGCTTGAGATGGTTAGAGTTTAAAACAACAACAGACACAGCTGTGCATGCAATTCAAGAGTATAAAACAACAAATGCCTCTAAAAATCTTTCAGTTTGGATCCATTTTCTATTTTCAAAAGGCATAAAATCCTCAGAGGCACTGATAATGTTCAGTAATATGTAGTAAAGTTATCCGGCCACTGGCTGCAAACTGTGAATCAACACTGTAAAGTATCCCGATAGGTGAGTCTATTTCAAACAGTGGAAAAAGTAGCAGCTTCTGCAATACATAGGATATTTCTACTCTCCACTTTAAGATCTTTGAATATCATATCCAATTACACTTTGAGATTAAATCTGAAGCAAGACTGCAGGATTAAATTAATTCATTAAGAAAAAGAAATGTGGAGGTCAGAGCTCCCAGGTGACACGAGTTCATTACCGGCTGTAATTCAATGTCTCTAATTGTTCTTGATTTGCTCAGTGAGATCATGATTGGTTGTACTTGAGTGACTTTTTTCCTTGCTGCTCTCTGATGCAATATCAGTCTATCTCCTGAAAGAGACCGTTAATGATAATTCATCTTAAATGTCTTGCTACGTGTTCAACATACATGGCGTCCAATGAGCAACTCAAGCTATCTTTATAATAATAAGTAAAGGTGGGATATGAGGCACTCAACGTGAATATATCCAGTATGAATATGCAAATGAAGCTCCTAATTATTCTCTTTTTAATGAGGCACTCAGGATCCCTGAACACCAGGTTTTAATTGTAAGGTCACAGGAAGAACATTGTGTTGAGTAACAGTTAATTATTACACTCGTGTACATGACTTAGAAATGTGCCTACCAACATATGGACATGCACACCCTGAAAAGACAAGATCCGACCCTGTGTAACCTCGCAGTTACTCGGGAATGTTTCCTGAATAAAGGGCAGGTTATATGCAAAACAAAAGTGTCTAGACTTGAGTATGGCGGATGGATTGTGTTTAAAGCATGAGGATGACTCTATTTAAAAGAATCCTAGACATTCATGTGTTATTATTACACAATTCAATTCAGTCACTGTGCCTTATGGTGTTGAAGCTGGAATGATGAACATTAATAATGATGCTGTCATTTTACTAAAACTTTAACAACATGATAAGGTTAAAAAGAACTGAGCAGTAAACATCTGTTGGTGCTTCATACACTCACATCTCTAAAACCATCTTCTTATAGAAATAAGACGATATCATAAGACTACCTAGAGTCACCTAAACACAACTGCCTAAAGACTGTTTGATCTTATTACTGCTTACTTACTACTAATAAAGGTGTGTGTGATGTAGCTGCTGTTAGCATGTTGTAGTTGTGTTTAGGCGCCACATGGTGGAGCCCTGCACCAAACTAACGCTAAAGTGAAACCGAGACCGACATCAACTATTAAAGGATGAGAGAAACTAAAGTCATTATTTCAGTCCCTATGTTGTTTTCTCCTTAAAGAACATAAGCCTTCATCACACATGTACAAACCCATTTTAAGTGTCTAGTAAACCTACTTAGACAGAAAGAGATTTTTTTTGTTTGTTAATCTAAATGAATAATAATAATAATAATAGCTTGGATTTATATAGCGCCTTTCATGGGACCCAAGGTCGCTTGAATAAAGTAGAGGGCTATGCGTGTGCTTCATAAGTATATATTTATATATATTTGTGTCAGCACATCTATACTTAACTGTAATCAACCATTGTCTTCACTCTCCACTTTTAAACAATTAGATAATATGTCTTTAATGTGTTTATGAAATCCATCTGTACTGATTCTTTGAGGATCTCTTTCACTGTGTGTTTTTCACTTTCAGTGAGTCGGCTATTCTGAGCGGTTGTTTTGTCTAGTGTGCTTCAGCAGCTGTACTCTACATGAAAAAAACACAACTAGAAACAGCCTCAGATCTCTCCTGCACTAAATCACACAACTGTGAGGCAGGAGTTTCTAATTTTGGAAACACCATACTTCTTGCATTGGATCTCAGGAAAACAAGCCTTCAGCTATTTAATGCCTGAAAAGGAGAGCAGAAGGAGATCACGCTGGTTCTGAGGGGAGATCAACGTTTATGGTGGATGGATGAGAGATGGTGTTACTACAGCAAATACTGGACCAGCACACAACAACATCAGGTGCACATTTGAGTCTGTTGTTTGCATTTGCATGAGTGTTGGTGTAGCACAGTTGTTATTTCATTTGCATTTTCAATAAAGCTGTTTTAGGGGGCGGGGTTAGCAGCCGTCACTCACCTCTTCTTGACCAATAGGATGGCTACCAGCACCAGCAGTATGAAGACGAGGACACCGGCACTGATCCCGGCGATCTTCACCACTCGGTCCGTCTGTTTCGCGGGATCTGGGATGACTTCTGGCTCCTCTGTAGCACCTTCACCATAATTACAATTAAAAAAACATCAAAACCATGGATCTAACATGTGATTAGCTCAAATGACCGTCATGCTACTGGAATTATTGGTTATTTTGTAGTATAATGAATGGAAAAAAGGTCATGTTACAATCCTCATTTGCAAAGAGAACACCGCCCCAGTAAAGAGTGTATGCTTCAGAGGTAATCTGTTAATGACATTAGAAGGGTCTCAGGGTTTCCACACCTTCTTAAACATCATTTTCAAGGATTTCTCAAGGACTCTAGCCCTTAATCCCTCCAATTCAAGAAGCCAATACTTCTCGAGGAAGATGGAGCATGAAACAATGAGGCTTCTGCGTGAGACACATCCAGAAAGCAAATGCGCCAATTTAATATCATTAAGCAAGGGAAAAAAATGGTGATGAGCTGGGAGATATTTGAATAAGAATTAATTCAAATGCAGTAATGTTTCCAACCATTCAAACCCTCTATTAATCGGGCAGTGAACAAGCCAGATAAAACCAAACCGACCAGTCAGCTAAGTTTTTGTCTGTGTGTAGCCCTGTAGCCCTCCAAATGTATCAAATGTTGCACTTTTGCACTGACTGTAAGCCTGTTACACAAATAATAGATTCTTGGCACTGTCTGAAGTATTTACGCAACCTTGTGTCACCCAAGGCTAGAAAAGCACGCCAACTAAGAGCCTCAGGAATTGGATTTTTCTACCAAGACATCTTTACAAGAAGCCCTCACGTCATGGAAGTGGTGAGTGTGATAAGGAAACAAATCCTGATGAGCCGTTTAAACAGGGAGGTTTAATCAAAAGTGCTGTGCAAAAGATCAGGTAAATATCAAGACTCCAAATATTCCTTGTGAGGCAAAGTCAGACAACTGCCAACACAAATGCCATGGAAACTGTCATTCATGATCCAAATATAGCCAAAAGTGAAGTTTGAGGAGCTTATTTGGCTCTCAGATTGAAATACTGAGATTAAAAGTCAATTATCCTTTAATATGATTGCTATGGAATAACGGAACAAAATAGATTGCTTCTATCCACAGCCAAACTGCTCATTCACATTATGTGTTTGACAGTAGACATCAGAGCATAACGCAGGCGTGGTTTTAGCAGATGTTTGGACATGAACGGGTTCAAATGAAAACATCTGATGATGGCAATACATTAACAAATAGGGAGTTACCAAAGTCGTTGCATGCCATGTCGAGGGGAACATGAATATCTGTAGAACATTTTGTGCCAATCCATCAATAAGATGATTAGATATTTCACAGAATACGTTTAAGAAGACATAATGTTCTTTTTCTCAATCTGTGGTAGAGAAACTCCCTCTGGAGGAAACATTTTACCTTTGCAGACCATTTACATGCAGATACCAGAGTTCCCGTTAGCCGGTAATTACCGGACTACGACCAGTAAAATATGCTGAAGACCGGCAAATATAAATCTCTCCGGTCAAAGCGTCCGGTCAAAAATATATTTCCCCTTAGCGCAATACCGCATCAGTTGCGCAACTTGCGCGGCTTATGTGACAGTCAAGAATAGTCAATTCTAATGTCAAACACTTAATGTGGAGAAAGAGATGTCCTGTATGGGTTGATTGTGCGTTGATCTGTTGGTAATGCCTCAGGGTTCCGGTGGGCATGTAAACAAATGCATAATGCTGCGCTATACTTTGCGGCCTCACCCGGTTGCATAGCGACGCTTATTGTTTAGGTGTCTTTTAATCAGCAGGTAGTCATATCATTAGCTAGAACTAGCTAGATCTGATCGATATGGACATAAACGCGAGTAAAGTCTAATCTGACGGGAGAGAGAGATCAGCTGCTGCTGATGAGTCGACACGCAGCTCCGCATGATCACCTGCAGCGGTGAGCGGAGCAAAACACACACTTCAGGTTAGAATATCACACGTAGCTATTTTAATTACCTCTCAAACTACCGTAACTAGTTATAGATATGTTTAGTTTTACTGTCGGGTCACTCATTACTGGATCCGCGAGCTGCATGATACTGACGGGCTGTCAGGAGAGGGAGAGAGCGCTCCGTTTATTATTCCCGTGTTATTGTAAATTACTGTTCACTTTTGAATAATGTAGTTAATCTACTATAATTAGTTTGTTTAATATCGAATCATATCAATTTGTTTTAAAGCTCAATAAATAACAAAGAAGACCTTTGACCGGCACTTTTCAAATTGTGTCCGGAAGATTTAAACTTTAACGGACATGTTCACCGGCGAAAAAATATTCTAACGGGAACTCTGGCAGACACAGTAAATCACACTACAGGAGGGAAAACTCAAAAAGTATAATATGGCCTCTTTAAATGGACGTCATAATCTTAAGGGCTAACCTTTTTAGAAACATGGATAATATAAATGTAGAAATCTCCCCAATTCATCTAGGACTTCAAATATTCTGGACAAAAGTAGCAGACCGACTCAAACTAGCCATGGCTATTAATCTAAACAAGTTAATCCAACCATTTTACATGTTCTTGTACAATCTTAAAATGAAATTATGTGAAGAGAAAGCAACGGAGCATCGGTGAAAGCTGTAAATGTTTATCCCTGGCCTGTAGAAGCTTCTCAAGCTAGGTCAGTTAAATGACAACTCTGGATATTTCAGCTTCTTAATACTTTAGTTGTACAACCTGATAGTTAATGTACTGAACCAGTGAACTCTGTGAACACTCACTTCTCTTACTCCTTGCTGAAAACACATATACATTGAATACATATACACAAATAAAGAAAGGCTCAATTAATCTTTTCAGCGTATTCAGTTATCCTTGGAGTCATGCTCTTATAGAGAAATGTGTATTGAATTGCAATTTGACTGAAGCTGTCCAATGTTTCTGCTCCAATGTCACAGTATATTACTCATACTCAAACTCCTTTCTGTTCCTGATGACTTCAGAGAATTGTCTGAACTCCCCCGTTTCGTCTGTTTGGAATATAATTCACAAACAAGGTTTCGGGGCGCAGTGAGATTTGACCATGTTGATCACGCACGGAAAGTCAACAGAAAGAGAGCCAGCATCTGTTTTCATGCTCCTCAGCTTACTGATCTGATCCCATAACGCCAGAGTAGTTGGTACTGCAGCGTAAGAACATTATCGTGCATTATGATAATCCAAATAATCCAACACAAAGACATATGCAACAAAAACTCCAACCTAATGCAATGCTTCTATCAAACAATAATCCACTTCTAATGCAAAATATCAACAAGTTAAACCTAATCGCTCTTTATCTCCTTCAGTATTTGTGACATATTATTTTGTTATGAAATCATTCTGCCACTGATTTATTAGAAATGCCTCCATCTATCCCTGTGTCATTATGTAACAATGTTACTCTAAAACATGGGATTGATAGATGAAGCTTGAGCAGGGATTTGAAAGCTCAAATGCTTTGAAATAATAAGGTTTAGATTGTACTGTTTATTTTTTTATCTCTAGCAAATTCTAAATTTATTCAGTTCTGACTAACTTTCTTCCCTGTCTGTGACCCTACAATGTTTTTTTAAAGTTGTATTGGTATAAAATGCTAAAAGATCTTATAAAGCAGTAAATAGTGCATCTGTAGGGGGCTTTCTTTCTTTCTTCAGACCGTTGCTACAAGTACATCGGCCAAATAAAGGATATATAAAGAATACTGGGTTTTACTGTATGTGGTTCAATAAGAAACATATATAGAACAATTATGTATAATACTTTAGAGTAGTGTCATGTATCCTGGTCAAAACTATTTTTTAAAAATAATATATATTATCTTAAATACTGAAAGTAGTACCAAAAAAAAAAAAGTATGTGTCAAGCTTTAGTTATCCTTAAATAAAAACAAGGTCAAATGTGTCTTAAATATCTACTAATGCATTGTTTAAACTATGACTATGACTCCAAAGCATGCTGCATTGGTGACTCCAACACACTTTGGTTTCACCTCCTTTTTTTTATAATGACTGTCAGACCAATCAATGCGTAAAGGGTATCTGAAACAAGATGTAACAAAAAATCAAATCAAATCTTTAAAAGCTTCAGGGTCCTGAGACCTGACCTCATAATGTCGGCGGTGGCTCTTAATGTCTGTACAAAAATTATCCAGGTCAGTACACTAACAATGTGCCCACACAGCCACACGCACGCACGCACGCACGCACGCACGCACGCACGCACGCACGCACGCACGCACGCACG
>NW_011332987.1:140189-143194 GCF_000735185.1 Notothenia coriiceps
ACGTACTACGACTACGACTAACACACACTCAACACACACACACACACACACACACACACACACACACACACACACACACACACACACACACACACACACACACACACACACACACACACACACACACACACACACACACACACACACACACACACACACACACACACACACACACACAAAAAGACACCCTGAGGCAGCAATGACAAGACACAATACCCCCGATGACCTAATGGGACCACCGTCGCTTAATCCTCCCTCCCGGATGCACGGTTGAGCGCACACACACATGCAGAGGGACGGAGGGAGAAAAGAGGGACGGTCTTTTGACCTCTCTCTCCATTAGTGTGTCTTTCTGCCTATTAAAAAAAACTTAAATAAGTTTCAGCTTCACTAAATCCTCCTCTGGCTAAAGAGACAGAGCGTCATCTCTTTGTAGAAGCCTTCGTTTAAACAACCAACCTGTTCTAGAAACTACAACCCCTAGTAAGAAAAGTGATGACACTGGAAACACAGAGACTTCCCACATGTTTCTCTTATTTTAAAACACGACACCTTACAGGCGCTGGAGGGACTGAACCACACCTTAAGCCATCCCGTGGGATCAATTTCCTGTGAGCCTACTGTTCAAAATGTCTAGATCACATTAAACTCCATGACCTAAAGAGAAACCAGTTTAAAATCCACTTCTTTTCCAAACGGCCCTTATTGTATTTCACAATTATTTATGGTTTTATTTTAAAGGGACAAGGACACAGCGTGGAGCAATGCCACACACCGCAGTATTTATCACCTAAGCTAGTTCACAGTGTCTGTCCCCTGATGGGTCTTTATAAAAATACACTAATCAACCAGCAGTAATTACTCATTCGACAATAATTACGGCTGATTGTGCTGCAAATTGTGTCACTTTTACTGCCTTGTTTTATGCTCCTTTATTAGAAGGTCAAACAAAGGACTATGGGCTGAGTGCAGAAAGTGATTTGAAAAGAAAAACAACATACAAACCATGACGCAACAGGGCTAAGATTACTTGTAAGTACAACATTCAAGTGATTTGATATAATAACAATGTTCCATACTATGACAGGCTTTAACTTCTCACCCGTTATCTCAGATTGTGTTAACGATGTAGGAAACTAACAAATGTATTAGAATTAAAAATGTAATTCCTACAATAAAATTATTCCAATCTGTCTCCTGTTTGTTAATTAAATGACCGTTGAGCTAAATAATTAATAGATTTTCCATTATTTAATTTTTTTTTACAGACAAAAGTGATCATCGGGATAATTAATAATAAAAACAAGTGTTAGTTTGAGCCCTTTTTGACATAGCATTGTGCTAAGCCTCTAGCATACGTATTAAAAGGTCCGGGCTAAGAATAGACAGAATGTATTTACAGTTGTAGTAAAAATGAGAAGTATTTCCATATGTCTGTTTGCTTTCTATTATGTTTCCTCTAGCCATATAAACACTTAAATGAACTCACCGTTCTTTGAAACTCAAGGCTAGCAGCCACCAGGATTTTCTATTTCATTGAAAACATGTTAATGTATTTTTCTGTTTACCCTTGTTCTTACAGCACACAGCTAAACTCTGATCCATTAGCCGCATTTCTAAAGATCTTTCCTGAAAACAGTGTGTGGGTAAGTGTGTTAGCACTTATGTGTGTATCTGTGTGTATATGTGAACTTGCATGTTGCTGGGGGATTACAACCAGTCTCATAATCTATCAACATATGGCTGCTAATAAAAACATCACATTTAGACTGCGTGAGCATACAAGGGCCTAAGTGTGCACACACACACATAACATGAACGCATTTTCTCTCTCTATGCAAAACAATATTATGTCCCCACTAATACCACTAACACGAATATCAAGGTATAACACCCGTCATAATAATACATATCAGATTATCATGAATGGACAGTAAGCAACTTAACAACAGCAGATACACACAGATCACCAGACACGAAAACATATATTGTTACTATAATACCATTAAAAATAATCTGCGTTATGTTTTGCTCAGCAGCAGAAAACCACCTTGTTTGCATCTGGTTGTCAAAATAATACTCATCTGTGGTGTTTTTTATGTTAAGTACATCAGTAACAGTACGTTTCTTACCTTTAGTAGCCAGCCTCAGACACTGTGTCTTAGTTTCCTGAATAAAAAGATAACACAATAGAAATATCTGAGTAAATAAATGTACAGTATATATTCAGTTGCCAACAGTTGTTTTGATGAATGTAAACAGTAAAGTCCGTACTGCTTTCAGATAGAAGCTGTGAAGTACTTCAAGTGTAATTAATGTATATTTGAATATGTACATATCATTATATTTATTCTTGGCAGCTCGCAGGTGAGAGTTGCGAGTTCACTGGGTGTTTAGTCTTCATATAAATAAGCATGTATTTACCCTCTCCGTGCTGCTAACAGCTTGAAGGTAGATGTTGTAGTTCTTTCTCGGAGCCAATGGAGGATTCCAGAAACCCTGAGGGATAAAAAAAGATCATCGGAAATCAAAATCAATAAATTGCAAAGTGTTATTTTATGACGGTTGTTGTTGTTGAGCCTCAGGAATTGAAGTAGCAGCCAGCAATAACGCATTTCAATTGTAAAAAATATACATATATTGCATATAAGTCGTGTAAGTATGTATAGGTGTTTAGGTAAAATGATGGGACTAAATATATGTAGATTTTTTCAACTGCTTTGTTGTCCAATAAATAGTTTGTCCTGATCCCAGGACTTTTTGCAAAGGCTATTATTACTACTACTACTACTACTACTACTACTACTACTACTACTACTACTACCACCACCACCACCACCACTACTACTACTACACTACTACCACCACCACCACTACTACTACTACTACACTACTACCACCACCACCACCACCACTACTACTACTACTACTACTACTACTACTACTACTACTGCTACTACCACCACCACCACCACCACTACTACTACTACACTACTACCACCACC
>NW_011332987.1:143234-146195 GCF_000735185.1 Notothenia coriiceps
TAGACCAAAGTACTTTTGAAAACTTTTCGCCTCCATTTGTTTTCTTAGGTAACACAGTGGTACTATTAAACACTATGAGGCGGTAAGGGGGGCGGGACATCTCTAAGCGGTTGACCAATCACAACTTTGCTGGCCAGCTAACCAATCAGAGCAGACAGGGCTCTGGTTTCAGACAGAGGGTGAAAGGAGGCAGCATGGAGACATGTCCCAGTAGAGACACGAAATACAAATATGTACCTAAAAATGTGCATACTATGTCCTCTTTAAAAAGGCATCAATAAGCCAAGTTGTAATGAAGGAAGCTATCACCTTGTGAAACCTCACAAGGTGATAGTTTCCTTCATTACCTTGACCAAACACATGGCAGTTTATTTAAAGGATATCAATGTTGAATGGTAAGTCTAGCTTAGCATAAAGACTTGAAGCAAGAGAATACCGTTATCCTTCCTCGGTCCAAGTACAACACAAACACCTCTAAAGCTCACACATTGAATCCCTTCTTAGATCAATCACTCATCATTTCTTACTTCCTCACTCCTTCCCAATGCTTTCCATTTCTTTCCATCGTGAACTTTACTCAGCCTTTTTCCTTTCCACCAGGCATGGGTTGTGGGCTGATGGTTGTCAAAACACTGTTACTTATCAGCAGTGTCTGGCACACTCTGCATATGTAGAGTCATCCTGGCATCTGTCCCATACACAGTGAAGCTGAATCAGGCAGGCGCAGCCAACAGCTGTGGCAATGTTTCATCATAGATCAGGGTAATCTTTTCAGAAAACAGACCAACCAATGCATGTTGTATGCTTATTATGAAATAAAGAAATTGAGAGAAGAAGTGTCAAAACTACTTTTTTCCACTGTATGCGTCAGGTTTTTGCACGTTATCTAAACTGCTTTGAAAAGATCCTTGAATGCATGACAACTGATGTGTGTAGGCCTGATCATAACAAAACAAGCTGTTATATAATGCCCAAATGCATCACGATATCATGGCTTCAATGTTAACACAGGGGAATAGTAGCCCCATTACTCATGACAAGTATGGAACAAGTATTCCAAGACCTAAAATAAGTGCATATATAAACATAGTTATTGATATTGGGAATAGTAGTTTGACAAAATAACCTAAATTCAAGCCGCGCACAAGTTAAGAGAACTCTGGAGTGAGTTAATCCTAATAAACTGCTTTCTTGACATGTCTGACACCACTATTTCCGCTATAATAACCGGTAAAAATCCTGGGAAAAACTGAATTTAAAACCTAATTTGTGATTATCCAGAATGACCGTTTAAGACTAAAGTGTACACAACACCCCTAGCTGATTTTACCCTGAACTACAGCGCGCTTTAAATATATTAAATAGTGTTTATTTGGGAAGTAGTTCAGTAGGAAACTGGGTGAAGTGTCACATGTGACCCTCAGCAGTGTGACACCAACATGCTTCCTCCTGTGTTAGAGGAAGTGACGGGTGAAGCGGGGCTCCTTGCCAAACGCTCCCTCAAGGTGACAAAAGCGTCCTCCGGCCAACATCCCAGCTGCCACTTCCCACTGCTCAGCGGGAGTCTAGACACACACTCCACACATTCATACATGAACCTCTGACCTCCCTCTTGAAATAGAAAGAGAGTTGCTCTTTGAGGTAAAAGGCGAAGAGGGCGACTTCCTTTGATACCTCAGGGTTTTAATCTCAGACCTCGGCTAATGGATTGGGTGAGGATTTGAAAAGATGTCTGTTAGAAGTTTGGTTCTCCACTGGGACACCGCTGTGCTCTCAAACCCACCTGTGTCAATGTGGACCAAATCCAATTATACAAATCTATTTTTTCGTCACCTCGCCCTTCTATAGGGTGCCGGTGCAAAACTGGACAAGCGGCAGAGCAAGTCAGCGCCTGGAATTGGGAAATAAGGTGGATGATATGCAGCACAAGTGTGGAAATGTGATGAATGTGTGTACAGAGAGAGTCAGCAGCTTTGTTCAGATGAAGGGAAGAAATACAGAGAGGCTTTGCAGCAGAATCTGCACCCACATAAAAACACTCACTGGATCCTTCAGGGTGACCTTGGAGAGCTTCTGAACAGCTAACTAAAAGAAAGCTACACTTACTCAAATGTACTTTGCATAAAACACACTTTAAGAAAAATTCTAAAGCTTGAGAAACTGCCTTCTGTTCTGCTAAGTATTTACTTAAGTATTACTTTTATACTTGTACCTAACTTGAGTATTGACATTTTTACGTTACATTACTCCAATACATTTTGGAGGCAATTATTGTACTTTTGCTCGACACTCAAATGTACTCGCTACTTTTCCATATAAAAACACATGAGGCGATGCGATACTGTATTTTTTAATATACACAGTATTTTGAAAAGTTCGCTCCACAAGGAAACTACGCCATTAAAATGATTTGACATGTATTCGTTCTCTGATAGATATATAATAATATTGTGATATTCTATAACAGTGTAAACAATTGCTGCATAATGAGTACTTTTACTTCTGATACACAACATACATCTAATCGATAATACTTCTGTTAATCTGCTTGAGTAACATTCTCTGTAATTGTCATGGAGTATTTTAAGACCATAGTAATTCTACTTTTTCCTTCACTGCAGAGAACCAACACACAGAGCAGAGAGCCAATATAAAGTGTCTATTAATACCACTTACATCACAGATCGTTGGAGAGTATCGAGAAAAAATCACTCCCCAAATGTTGCGGCTGATCCTTCAGTATCACCAAAATAACACCATTAGAAGAAGCCGGGCCTCATTTGTAAATATCATTTCAGAACTGCCATCCTGCAAATCCAAAACCTGTCATTTCTCAAGCTGCACTGCTGCTGGGAAACCTTCCAACGTATCATGCACATTCCTGAATCCTAACAGTTGTAGGGGATGCTGAGTGAACACACACACACACACACACACACACACACACACACACACACACAC
>NW_011332987.1:146233-153205 GCF_000735185.1 Notothenia coriiceps
AAGTCCATTTATCTTCCTCCTCTTCCTCTTCCTCCTCTTCCTCCTCCTCCTCCTCTCTGCCCTCCAGCAGTCACTTATAATGTTCTTCATTAGAGAGACGAGAGGCGACACACACACACCTTTGGCAGACACACACACACACACACACACACACACACACACACACACACACACACACACACACACACACACACACACACACACACACACACACACACACACACACCCCCTTTCATTGATCTCTGACTGATTGAGGTCACCAAGGGCCGGGGTCAGGGGTCAAATACACCTCGCAGGCCATCGATGCCACGGTAACAGGCTTCACCCCGGAGGAAATTGTTTATAGGCTTTTGGCAAAGTCACTACAGGGATCTATGAGGCCAGGCATTAACATGTTGCTACTTTCAAGATATGTTAGTCTACTCCTGTACGTCTGCAGATGGTCAAAACACCACAGATATATTAAAGGGTATAGCTGGAAGGAAATAGGAATTGTGTTAATGTGATACTCTGAGCCTAAACATATGATTTTCATTCACCTTCATGGTTTTATCTATTCAGAAAACTCCATGTTAGAGCATTAGCTTTGATCAGGATCCAGTGCCTTTTAAATCTGCAACAAATAACCATTAAGAAAATGCTTAATATGACTGTTTACTTATGTTCTCTTGTGTGCTTAAGATTAGACATTCAAAATCACGATAAAAAGAGAAACAACTCAGAAAGCAGGAACACAAATCTCCAGTGTCAAAGTCCCACACGTCTGCTATATAATTATAACATTGTGAAATGCATATAATTGGTATCTGTTGCTTGAGATTGAAATCAAAGACAGTCACGAAAGACTCCAGAAATGCTGCTGGTGTGGGTTACCCTGAAGAAGAAGGGATGCATTGTTTTGATGCAAATGGTGCCAATTTGGTTCAAAGACTTACACGCAAAAACAATCCTCACTGTAGACCGGTTGAAACACATAACCCAGCGCAGTAAAATGTCACTAAGCGTGTTTTTTTTTTTGTTCCAGGAATTGTGTGATATGATTAGAAACAAAGCCTTGGTGCCTGCAGAGTGCTATAGCTCATTTATTGTGTTTTGGGGAGGTGTCTGGCGGACAGTAAACAGGCTGTTTGTTGTGTCTGGTCGCATCACAGAGAGGGGATCAATGCGGATCAACAGAACAGGCCCCAGTTTCTCTGTGTGTATTGATCTGCTCCAAAATTACTTTTCGTAATAAAGCCACACACACACACCACTGGGATCTTATCTGTGCGCACACAAAGAACAGGGACACACACACACACACACACACACACACACACACACACACACACACACACACACACACACACACACACACACACACACACACACACACACACAAACACACACACACACACGACACACACACACACTAACGTACACGTAACGTACGAACGACCACACACACACACACACACACACACACACACACACACACACACACACACGTTTGGGTTTGCTTCCTTTACGGGAATAATGTGAAGTTTTTTTTATAGCTGCAGCTCTGCAACCATATGGTGCAGTGCAGAAAGCTGACTGAATACATCCCAGTGGTTCTGATTGAAATTCAAGGAGGGATTTGTGTTAGCAAAGAATTCAGCCAGCCAGGCATGAGGGGGGGGGGGTGACAGAGGCAAGTGTGAGGAGAGAAAACACACTGCTGTGGTGACAGGTATCAAGGTGCCACTGGAGCAAAGCATGAATCATGTCCTCTCAGTGCTAAATGCTTAAGGAAATTACAAAAGGAAGACAGAAAATAATGTTTGGTTCTGGTGTTTGTGATAACATAAATAAAAAGGGAAGCAGAGTTTGTAGTCGTTCCCTAAAGGTCCATGTTCTGCAGAATAGTAAGTGCCATTCATTTGTCGTGCAGATAAAAGCGAGTCACATAATGGAGGACGGTTCTGTGCCTTCTCTGCCTTTATGTCTGCAGACAGTCTAAACACAGTGCAGCCTGAGGAAGGCATCCAGACCTCACTTCACTTTATGTAACAGTTTTCCAACAAATATGACATGAATAAAATGCTTTTAGTACACAAAGTGATGTAATAGCCGGTCAACTTCTTATAAAAACACAAATCAGACATATTGTGGCACAGTATGGCATGATGAGGAAAGATAACAATAAAAACAGAACTGCCTTTAACAAGGGTTCATCCCTAAAAGCTTAAGAAAACAGACACTTAAAAAACGCCATCCTCCCCACTTTAAGGTCCCATCCACACCGTGACACATGTGACTCTAATGGTGTCGCATGACAGCAAGGTAAACTAACGACCCACATGCGTACGTGGAAGCACTCGGTTCAAGGAAGGACCGTGCAGAGGTTAACGCCCAGCAGTCACTCACAACACGAGGACGCCTTTTGAGATGAGCTGAGATGGATGTTATTGTCCTGCAGGGACATCTGTCTAAGGCCGCTGCATCACAGAACTCTACAATGCACATTGAACATAGATCATACATACACTCACTACTGTATACATCTGCTTGGATTAATAAAGAGGGCCCTATTATATTGCTTTTTGGGGTTTTCCCTTTCACTATGTAACACTTGAGCTTCTATTGGCTAGGGCTCCAACACATCGTATGTGTAAGGCTAAGGGGCAGGACTGGCCATTGGATTGGGAATACTGGGTGGGCCGGTACCGAAGTGGGCCGGTCAGAAAATTCACTAGCACCCCCGTTGACAATTGACTAGTGGGTCGATTTTCCAGGCTGATTTTTAGTCACAGTCCGGCGGGACATCTCTAAGCGGTTGACCAATCACAACAGAGCCGGCCAGCTAGCCAATCAGAGCAGACTGGGCTCTGGTTTCAGACAGAGGGTGAAAGGAGGTGCTGCATCACAGGCAGTATGAGAAAAATAAAGAGCTTTTGGAACATTAAAGCATGGAGACATGTAGAGACACTACATACTGATATACACCTGAACATCAGCAGGAGAGGACTCTTTAAAGTAGAGACACTACATACTGATATACACCTGAACATCAGCAGGAGAGGACTCTTTAAAGTAGAGACACTACATACTGATATACACCTGAACATCAGCAGGAGAGGACTCTTTAAAGTAGAGACACTACATACTGATATACACCTGAACATCAGCAGGAGAGGACTCTTTAAAGTAGAGACACTACATACTGATATACACCTGAACATCAGCAGGAGAGGACTCTTTAAAGTAGAGACACTACATACTGATATACACCTGAACATCAGCAGGAGAGGACTCTTTAAAGTAGAGACACTACATACTGATATACACCTGAACATCAGCAGGAGAGGACTCTTTAAAGTAGAGACACTACATACTGATATACACCTGAACATCAGCAGGAGAGGACTCTTTAAAGTAGAGACACTACATACTGATATACACCTGAACATCAGCAGGAGAGGACTCTTTAAAGTAGAGACACTACATACTGATATACACCTGAACATCAGCAGGAGAGGACTCTTTAAAGTAGAGACACTACATACTGATATACACCTGAACATCAGCAGGAGAGGACTCTTTAAAGTAGAGACACTACATACTGATATGCACCTGAACATCAGCAGGAGAGGACTCTTTAAAGTAGAGACACTACATACTGATATACACCTGAAAATCAGCAGGAGAGGACTCTTTAAAGTAGAGACACTACATACTGATATACACCTGAACATCAGCAGGAGAGGACTCTTTAAAGTAGAGACACTACATACTGATATACACCTGAGAATGAGCGTAATAGGGCCCCTTTAATCATTCAAATGAAAGAACAAGCTTCTAGATTGTTATATCCAGCTCCTGACTCTGATACTGATGTCAAAACAAACTCCGGATTCCCTCTGGTTGCTTCACTGAGCGAAGATGGACAAACCCAGCTGCAAGGGTCAGATTATGATTGAACATTTGAAAAGAGTTGGATAAAACCATTCAGCATGTCCCGCAGGGTTTAGGGGGGGGGCTTTGTAGAAGAGGGCACTGACGCAGCAGGCACGCCATGGAAATGCTGACAATAAAATATTATAAAGGAAATCTGCGTGGTAATGTGAAGACGGGGAGATGGCCTCATTTTGATGCCGAGAACAAACAGAATGACAAATAACTCAAGCGGCGAAAAAGCTTTTGTGTCAGCATGTTGTGCCTCATTAGAGCCTCCTTCTGATTTCTCATGGAATCACAAACTTAGCAACAAACATCAAACAAGATGCGGATAAAACGCCAGTCTATAGGCTCAAAGGTAAATCAGAGAGCTAGGATGCATCAGAGGAAGTCAAACTGGACTGAGTACACCACTTGAGCAGTAAGTCACAAGACATACAAATAATATACATTGTTTTAAGAACTGTTATTCTGTAAACTGTAGGAACTCCCAGTGCTCCTACAGCTTCATGAGCATCTGTCAGTCATGCCTGAATTCCTCTCCTGTCATGCTCCCTTGTTTCCTCAATCCCTCATTTCCTCTGTTAAAGAGCTGATGCCCGTACATGGCAGCAGACAGAGGGACAGCTCCTCGTCCTGTAAGCATCTCTCTGGATCCACTGCATACTGATGGGATTGTTCACTCCACCTCCAGATGGCTTCTACACCATACTTCCTCCAAACCCCCTCACCAGCCACTGAGATACATTGTAAAGTACTTTAAGTTCTCTTTTGTAATTAGCTAACTTGTTTGATATGAAACAGTGACTGGATTAAGTAAATATAAAAGGAAATGTTTGATATAAAAGCCACAAAGCATCCTGGGAAATGACTATTCACGTGAATCAACACCTAAACGACAGTATACAAATAAAGTCATTTTCACAGGGCATTTCCTGGAGTGCTAATGTTTTGTATTACTTCATAGTTCTTCCTACATAATGTGCAATAGTTTTAAGCTACATGACGCTAGGGCTGCTCGATTATGGCAAAAATCATAATCTCGATTATTTGGGTCAATAATTGTAATTGCGATTATTAAATGCGATTATTCATTGACTTTGAAAACATCCATTTATTAGAGAAAAAAAATGTGAACGGTATGTTTTTAACAGATGATTACCCTGAACTTTAAGTATAATTCAACAGAAAAACCAATTTTTTTTTAAAACATTTGGTTTAAAGCTTGTTTTTGTAGTAGTTGGAAAGGCTGACGCTGGTCTTAGCTAAACAGTTCTAACACAAGGATATTAATCTACCGAGCATTACACAACACAGACAGTTGTTTGACTTAACGTCAGAGCTGCTTTCTCCCTGCGAGAGGAATACCCTGCTTCCTATTTTCATACGAGTTCTAATTCACAGTGTTGGGTTGTTGACACCAAGCTAAATTCATCTAGGGGAGGTCATGTGCTTTTTCCGATAAGGTTTATCAACTCACAAATTCTTCTTTGCGCATTCAGTCCACTGATCCCATTCAAACATTAAACATACAGTGGAGTCTGGTAATCATTCCTTAAGGAGAAAAGGCAGGAATTCCAGCTTTAGGATAAGACTGACAAGTGAGGACTTCCAGGTCTCTCCACACACACACACACACACACACACACACACACACACACACACACACACACACACACACACACACACACACTTCTCTAAGAAATGCTGATAAGCCAACCCCACATGTTTTTACATTTCTACTCAAGAAAACATTCCCCTGAATTATTTTATTTCTTCTCTAATCTAAATTGAGCGAAATCTAATATCAGAGGACTCCTCTCATCTCTACTGTAAATATAATTTACCCAAGTAACAAACAAAGAAGTGAAGTAATGCACTTGAAACCACAAAATATTTGTGGTGAACACAAATAATCATATTGTCAATCAGAAGTTCTATATTCAAGGGACAAAGGACTGGAAAGACAAACTGGCTCGTTATACTGGGTATCGTACATTAAAAGAGACACACAGTACATTAGATGATTGCTTCATGTGAATCGTTTCCTTAATATCTGATCTTCACAATACACACATTCACAAAGTACAATCACACCCAGCGAGGATGTGTTCCGATGGAGAGGAAACATTCCCTGTTGTGTTGTTTCTGATTTTATAAATAGAAACCGAGGGACAAGTTGTCCTCCACAAGTGGGGGAGACCACACCGACATGTCAACCATGAGAATCTAGAGTGGGGCAGATGAGTGGTGGGAAACAGCGCTCTGGGATGACCCTTTGACTGTCCCCTACCCCGAGGGTCCCGAAACATCCAACCAGCAGGGAGACGACATTCACTTGTTGCCAATATTAGCTGCTCTTTTTTCAACAATGATAGGCCGGAAAAATGTAAATCCAGGCTGCTATTCAACCCTAAGGTTCTGTACGGAGATGCTAAGACTTATACCAAGTCACTTTGCTAATGTATGCAATGGAAAATTCCAGAAGCATCCATGAATAGCCCTTCCTTAGAGCTGCTATTTTGTAAATTACAGCACGATTGCAATGCACTACTATACTGGGGGTGGTACTGATACCGGTTTGGAAAAGATGCAGCTTTGATTTTGGTAATGGAGGGAGTTCAGATGTGTTTATATTATTTGAGGAACTCTCATGAACTTAACTACATTATTACTATTTTTACTTCTTTTTCCTTTTGATGCTTCGGAGCTTTTGAAGCACGTATGGCCCAGAGAGACACTCATCAACATCGGAGAAAGAAGCCAAGGATTGGATTAAGTGCAATGGACCCTGACCTCCGAGCCAGACCAAGTGCCACCTAGAGCGGTGTGACTGTGCCGGGAAGAGAGGGGGGAGAGAGGGGAGAGAGGGAAGAGAGGGGCGAGAGGGAGGAGAGGGGAGAGAGGGGAGAGAGAGGAGAGAGGGAGGAGAGAGAGGGGAGAGAGTGGAGAGAGGGGGGAGATTGGGAGAGAGGAAGGAGAGGGAGAGAGGGGGAGAGAGGGAGGAGAGAGAGGGGAGAGAGGGGGGAGATTGGGAGAGAGGAAGGAGAGGGA
>NW_011332987.1:153320-216097 GCF_000735185.1 Notothenia coriiceps
AGAGAGGGGAGAGAGAGGAGAGAGAGAGGAGAGAGAAGGGAGAGAGGAGAGAGAGGAGAGAGAGGGGAGAGAGAGGGAAGAGAGGGAGGAGAGGGGAGAGAGAGAGGGAAGAGAGGGAGGAGAGGGGAGAGAGAGGGGAGAGAGGGGAGAGAGAGAGGGGAGAGAGCCAGCATGAGAGCTATGCTGGCTCAGCGTGGATCTGATCTGCTGCCCAGTGCATTAGTATTAACCTGCTCTGTATACAGTTTGAATGAAATCAGTAAATGGTGAACAGGGTTCCAAAACAGCTACGTTGTTCCAAAACGCAGTGACTAAGGGAACATGGGTGAGGGGGGAAGCACAGAGGTGAAACTGTGTGTGTGTCATGTGAGGCTTACTGTGTGTGTGCTGGCATTATGAGAGAGGATGATGACATAGACGAGCGGAGCAGGATGGAGTTTAGGACCTGGCACCAACACCGGCGGCCAGGTTATCAGGGTGGAGCGGATTTCATTTGTGTGTGTGTCTATGTGTATGTGTATGTGTGTGTGTGTGTGTGTGTGTGTGTGTGTGTGTGTGTGTGTGTGTGTGTGTGTGTGTGTGTGAGATTAAATGGCCAAAGGAGAGTAATTAAAGCCAGTGAATAGCATTATCTCCTGAAGCAGATCAGCTTTCCAAACAGAGGTTTATCTCTCCAATGGCTTATATATGCACCGTACCTCACTTCCTGATGTAACCAGCAGCTTCCTTACAAACAATCTCAAAACCAGCTATAGGTCTGGTAGCAGTTTAGCCTCTATATGTATTTCTGAGGTACCATTGTATCCAGCAAATATCTTCATAACTGATGAGAATATGTCTTGTGTGAGCCGTTTACAGTCCGATTATCAACTTAAGACAAGAGAATGGAGTTAGATAATGATGCATAAAAGGCAAATTGTCGATAGTGTTTAGAGACCTAACGACATTCTCTAAAGCTGACTGTCATCAACCTATAGATCTGTGCGTTGGAAATATTACATTCAGATCAATTTTGTCAACACACAAAAAAATCAGAAAGAGAATTAGCTCACTTTACACATTATTTTCCTGTTTGCTATATGATCAATATTATGTAAAAAATCCAAATTAGTATTGTTTAAGAAATATGCAATCTGCTAGCTGGGAGATGTGTTTCAAATCTGACTTTTGCACACTTTCAGTAAAAGAGAATGACGGCAATATTTACCAGAAGATGGATAAGTGCCCATACATGGAAATAATCCCAGATGTACTTTACTTGAATGTACAGCAGAGGCTCAGTAACTTTTCAACAAATAATTATTACATTTGGGGGACATATGTCAATTATGTCTTATTATTAAGTCTCATATTCATAAACATTGATTTCTTGAAGGCGCACATCCTCCCCAAGAGGGATCAGAGCCAAGTTTACAGCCTGCCATCACTGCACTACACACAGAGGACCGTGGGCTCCCAGCTGATCTTCTCTGATGAGGACTTACAGCCTCTGAACAAGTGAAGTGAAGGGAAAATGACAGAGTGGAAGAAAGAGTGGGGACGATAGACCGAGGAGGGGGAGGTTTAGAGAAGTGCGTGCAGAGAAGTGACGGGATCTGTTCCTCCTCTGGCTCTGTGCCGTACATGGCCAGTATATGAACGCTACACACTGTACAAGGACACACACACACACACTGAATGGGAGCTGACACACACTACTGTATGAACCTCGATATCCCTCCGCCTCCTACTGCCGCCGCCTCACACCTTCGCCTGCATTATTACCAGAGGAATGGGGGAGGCAGGGATGGAGATGAGGAGTGGGAGAGGGGGGATGGGCGAATAAAGGACAAGAGGAGGAAGGTAAGGTAGACGAGAGCTCTCTTCAGGAATCTCCAACATCGATGGCTCCTTCTGGCTGCCAAAGTGAAAGACTTAAGGCGGGGAAAAACTCCATATTCGCCATAACAGCTTCGTTATGACATTACCGAACCAATACGGAACTGAAGCAGCAAATTGGAAACTCATGAAGAACATAAATAATAGATTTTATAACTTGTTTTTCTGATGGAGGGTTAACTGACCATGACCGTGCTTCTTCGAGTCTTAAAACGAATGGCTTCTCGGTGTTGAAACACAAACAACAGTCTATGACAAACTCACACTCCTTGGAAACGTCAGTGACTCCTGGCTCAGGTTTCAGAACCTCAAAGTGTGATTTCTGGAGTCTGACAGGACCGAGGTCTTATCTTTAAGACCCAGCACTCTCAAAGGCGGCTTGAGAGTAATAACATGTGTGTGAGGGATCAGCCGAACGTGGCCAAACAATACATAAATATTAAGAAAAAGCTGTGCTCAATGTAGACAGGGCGAACTGCAAAAGGGCAAGCTTCTAACACTAAATCATTTGCAAAGCGACCCAACATGAAATGGACTGAAGCGCTGAATCACAGTCCCTTTATAAGGCAGACTTGCAGATTCTCTCTCCAGCTCTTTTGTTGCATTCCTCACCCAATGCGTATGTGGAGAGGCTGTCTGACGTTTCCAGACAGTAACCATTTGTAAGACTGATTGTATCTGAGCTAACAGAGCGCTTTAAACCTCACTTTTGTTGCATTTAGATGTAGTCAGACGACACTTTGTACAAACAAGGCCATCATTTCCAGAAGATTCTTCCGTTGTAAACAAAAAAGTGTCTGACAAGGATAGAAAGCCTCTGCACACACAGCTTGAGAAGACAACTCAAACCATCCCTCTTTCGCAGGGTGGTAGGCCTGAGCAGCTATGATAAGATAAGCCTATCAGAAGGGTTCGCAGAGGAGGTAGCACAGAATGTGCAGACAGGAAGAGCATGTTACTGAAAACTTGAGAAAGAATTTAACCTTAGCTGCCCTTGCTGCTGGCAGAAAGGGAGCACTTAGGAATACATGATAGCGATACTGACATTTATCTGTATTTCTTGAGAAGTCAGCCACTTCAGCTGACCCGGGACAAGCAATAAACCAGAGTTCATGTTTTATCAATACTAGTGTAACTGAAGCAGGGTCTGGAGGGCAACTAAGGACGAGAAAACAAACAGAAAGAGACTTTTGGTAGAAGGAATCTGCATGAAGAGACACACTCAAAAGATGTACCTGTTTCTTTGCAATATATTAAAGGAGGGAGAAGGCAATGGGAGCTGAAATAAGTTACTGAGAATCAACGAGGTGTTGACTTTTGACGGGGTAGACAATTAAAGGTGGGGTAGGTAATTTCGGAGAAACCAGCTCGAGTGCGCTAGAATTTGAAAATACACAACCGGAGAAAATCTGCCACTTCCTCACAGAGCCCCTCCTCCAACACACACGAACGCACACATGACCAATGAGGGCACGAGATCAGTTTGTGCACAGATGGAAGGCTGACAGGCAGGTAGGCCATCCAGTTACTTTAGCCGGGCCGGCTCAGATGATTGGTCGTGCTTTTTACAGCGCTACGGCTTCTTCCACAGATGATATTTCTCTATGTATTTTTTGTCAAAGCACTTCAGATATTCATTGCTATCGGGATGTTAAGAGCATTCCATGGAATATAACGAAAACTGTATCTCGAGCCGGTTTCTCAAACTTACCTACCCCACCTTTAAGGCAATGGAAGAAGTGAAAACGTTCCTGATAGCTCTCGGAAATAGAGCGAATGCCACAGTGAAACAAGTACAAGCGAAGAAACTCAAATTGGACAAATCACCTGTCAGAATGGAGAAGCCAGTTTTCTTTATGCAGCAGAGACAAATGCAGATCACTCAGAAAAGACATTACATAATGTACAAGGAAGCACAGGGGAGAAGGGCATACAGTGTAGTACACTAAAAGGGTATTCTCCCCCTGGAAATGTACTGTACTAAGACATGCAGAAGCATTACATCGCCAGAGGCAACGCAGCCTAAACCACAGCATGTGTATGTTGAGATATTTATGGAAGCAGCCGGGTTGCTCATGTAGTGTCATGTATACTTCAGCACCCTGACAAACCACAACCACTTCTAAAGTTGTCTAACATTAATTAAATGTTTATCTGTTAGCTCTAGTGTGATCTTTGAATACATTAAATGCTTATTACCTCTAGAGCTTGGTTTGCATTGGTTTTGAGGTATAACAGACCTCAAAGGCAGATTTTATAGCAGAGAGATAGTTCCAATAAAAAATGTAATGTTCTTAGCAACACAAACTGAATTCCATTGATGTATTGGGGAAAAGGAAGATATATCAGATTGGACACATGACACTCAAACAATCTTCAAACTAATTCAAATGCTTAATGATTAGTTTTATCATAATACAACTTTTTAATATAATTCCGGTGAAATATCCCTGGATAATTACAGAGGACGTAACAATAGAGTCCAAGTCAAATATGCAGGTATCATCCATCTCTCTTTGTTAGTCATAGTGTGTTTGACTAAAGAGTAGAGGTCTATTTTGTCCGTGTTAAAAGCCTCTGGAACACCAATTACAAGGTGTAAACTGCCACTCTTACACCTCTGTGGTGTCGTAGCACATGGGGAGATGTTACTTGATTCATTCAGTTGCATCTGCACAAGACTATAGGGATTTGAAAATATAAAAAAGTGTGTACTATTTCTTACAAACAACGCTAGTGAATGTTTGTATTAGCTTTTCTTTCTGCTTTGAATCAGGCGTGGCTGTACGAAAGCACCATCTGATCTGAAGTGATGGCAGCTATAGATGTTTGTGGACTTGTCTCCCTCCTTCCTCCCGAACACCCATGATCCTGTCTCTGCCTGCCTGTCAATCAGCAGTGTGAGCATCCAGTGTGTTGGCAGCTGTACCGGGGAGCTCGTGCCAAACCTGCTCTGCCCTTCGGTGATGGGCAGAGCGAGAGCGATGGACGGGATGAAGGGAATCGCAGAAAGAACAAGAGAGTTTCAGCCTCAGTTCTTCTCAGCCCGGGCCGTCAGAAGGAAATCTATTTAAAGGGAGAGACTTCTCACTATCCGCCTGCCAATGAGCGAGCCGAGAACGCAAAGCACTCTTTTCTTCCTCTTCTCCAACAAAGAGAAATAATTGTAGCTTGCTGCGTAGTACAGTCGCTGCCAAGCTAGCAACAGGGAGGCTGTTGACTATTACATGTATGATAAATCAAGTTTGAATGCTGCATTCATTCTGTATATGTGCCTCACACTGAGGAGGGTCAAAGGTCATGAAAAGAAGGACGTATATATAATAGTGTTGGTCAAAATGAAGTGACCAAAGAGTTTTCCGCCACACCCCACTTAACGCTCACAATGACAATGTTGACATGGTAGGTATAATGTTTATAGCAGTCACCATTTAACCTTTTTCATCTAAAAATGCTTATTTTAGATATTAATCATTAAACACAAAGTGCAAGAGAGGCTAATTGTAGCTCTCTTCACGACACAGACACAGATCGGCTCTTTAAAACGGGCGTTCATTTCTTGGACTTTTCATCTTGTAGCCTCCCCTCTTCAGTTACGCCGTGAGAAAACTATAACAACGAATAACACGTAAACATATTAGCATATTGTGCTACACATATATGAATGAAAATAGGACATATGAAAACGAGAAAGGAGATTCATCTTTAAAGTTCCTTTTCCGTATAACCTTGTCAAATTATAACTTTGTCACAGACTTCAGCAGAGCTTCAAATAAAGAAGTCAACCCACGTTGAGTTGTCCAGTGCATCCACAAAACACGCAGTACCAGTACATGAACAAACATGAGTTCCTAGGCACAGGAAACAACAAACACTTATTGGTTTAACATATAAAACCAACTGTATTAAATCATGCCATCCCTGGATAATTACAGAGAACGTAGAAATAGTTTGAACTATAAACTATGAAATTAATTGTGTTGTTCTTTTTAATTAAGGCAACATTTACACTAATGTAAGTTGTGTAGGTAATTATTCAAAAACCAGAGTATTGGGCAAACCAAGCCTTGCTAATTATTACAAATATGTTAACACAAAGCACTGACTTCAATATTTCCTACAATTATAAGGCTCACAACATTAAACAGTGCATGAACACTGAAAGGACTCCACATCGGCTCTACCAAGCACAGGTGTCAGATAATTAACTTACGTCCCAACATAAACACTAAATGCTATTATTTATCATAAATCATGGACATTATGCGAGAATTTAAAAATAAACACCAAACATTTCAGTTCTAATTGACTGTTTAATCAATCGTTATTCAGTGGAAAAACACTGAGGAATATTGATTTTTGTGGGAAAACCTTTCTCTTCAGTTGCTGCATGACATCATGCGCCCCTCTACAGCTTTCTATCTTTTATGGAACGCAGCACGCCGCTCCGACACCACGTAATGGGCTGTTTGGAGACAACAACGCCATTAAGCAGAGATAATTGCTCCCAGCTCTTTAGACGGCACTTGTGCTTTGACGAGTTCGACTACAGTATATTGAATATTGTCAGACAATGGACAGAACATGTTGTGCAATATGGATTCTCAATGGTCTTTAGGGTGGTTCGGTGTGTGATGCATGTCATATAGTTCAGAATCAAATTCATCCATTGTTCAATGATGCGCGCGCACACACACACACACACACACACACACACACACACACACACACACACACACACACACACACACACACACACACACACACACACACACACACACACACACAACTACAACCAGGTAACACACACACACACACACACACACACACACACACACACACACACACACACACACACACCTGAGTGTTTGGTCCTTCTTCAGCAGAGCTACGGTAAATGCAGTTCCATGACAACAGAAATATAGGCAGGCGGTGAGCGAAAGCCCCATTTGCACGTCAATTTTGAGATGTGTGTAAATAAGAGGGCTTGAGACAAGGACATATACATTGTTACAAGACATTACAACACTAACAAGCCTGCAGCTAGTGTTCGTGAGCAAAGATTGAAACTAAAACCACAGCCAAAAATTGCAATATTCCAAATCTTACAATATGACATTTCCTACATTGCATCTTTCTAGAAGCACATAGAAGACCAAGAAAAAAAGTGTAATCCCCACTGCCTGGACAGCAACACATACCCTGAATACAGTATTAAGAAAACCTGCATATACTACATTCTTTTCATTGTCTACAGATATTAAGTGTCTGCAAAAGATACAAACACTGGCCATGCGATCACCATTGATGGTTTGACTCATTGACACTTTGCCTGTCATTCTTTCTCCTGTCATGTGCTGTCATTTTCAAAAAATAACAGTCAAATGATCCGAAACAAGGTTTTCTAAGCACTGATTTTTGAAAAACGTATAATGATACCTAAGCCCGAGAGAGTTGAGGGTGGAGAATCAGATTGCATGTTCAATCTGAAGGCCACCTCGAGTGCACACACACAATCTATGAGCTGTGTGTTTAGCAGAGAAATACACAGACTGAAATCAGTAAGCAAGACCATAAGACTGATGGTGTTTTCTGGCTCTCTCTGCATTCCTAGAAAGCCAAGGCCCACCCAAACACGTCAACATAGCCCCTCGTTGACAGAGTGTCAGCTCAACGGCTGGCATGACGCTCACACGCACACACAAAAACACACAGGGTACATCCAGTCCAACCTTGAACAACACACTCTCCCCATGGCAGTGTGCCAGTCTGCTTGTGAGCATGTGTGGTCTCATCATGTGTATGATAAAAGAGACTTTATATGTGATGACAGATTACAACGCTCAGAGGAATTGAGGGATTTCCAGAGGGGTCTGCATCAGGCACTTACCTGTGGTGGAGTGCAGGCTCTCCAAGCTCCAATAGCGAGACAGGACCCCCCTCAGAGTTCCACCCAAGCTACCTCCGCGTCCACCCATACATCCACCCACCCCGAGCTCTGCGTCCAACATGCTGTCCACCACCCCGGCTGTGGGGCTCCCTCCGTCCGAGTCGGAGCCCGGAGACAGCCCCAAGCTGCCGCTGCTGCCACAGCTGCCCCCGGGCAGGGGCACGCCCCCTCCAGAGCCCTGCTGGGTCCGCATCCCAATCAGGGTGGACGACAACAAGGGGGGAGACGGCAGTGGGCAGTGAAGAAGTAAGTGGGAATGAAGAAGAGGCAAGACAGGCTGAGCAGGTGGTTTATCCCCAGGGCGAGAGCGCAGAGGAGGAAGGGGAGGCGGAGGATATCTGCGGCACTATACGCTGAGGTAAGCTTCAGCTGTCAACTTGCTGCTTCCTCCTCCCATTCACAGCCGGCTGTAGCAGCGCTGCTCTCCTCCACCTCTCTGCTCTGGATCGCTCTCATGCAACGACAGCCTCTCTCTCTCTCGCTCCCTCTCTCCAGGCTGACATCAGTGGGGGTCCTTCAGGGGGGTTCCTGCAGCGTAAACGGCTCACTAATGGTGCAGTATCCACTAAGGTGGAGATGAAAACAGCCAGCCCTCTCCCTCGCTCACTCCTCCCCCCTTCCCTCACCCTCCCGAACACACAACAACAAACACACACACACTATACACACACTGCACAGTCTCTATTGGTTTTCAATTCTACAGTGAGTTACAGAGCAGATTTTCAGATTATGTTTCTGGTTATTTTCATCCATGTTGGCTCTGGGACTTTCATGATTGACGAATATATTAATAAATGTATTATGTAAATGCTGTTTAACATGCTGAATCTACAGGATAATATATATAATGATGATTAAACAGATAAATGACACCAGCCATTTGAAGCAAATGTTGTGACACACTCAGAGGCTTCACCAACAAATGTTTTAAATTAAGTATATTAGCCTTCAATCAGCTTCAAGAGGCGGTACAATTAAATATTGACATTTTATTTTAATTATGCTTATCAAGAATGTCTGTCTCCATCCCAATACACGGGAGGTTTAATCAATTTGTATAAACTGTGTTAGTTTGGAAAATGCACAGAACCTGGACCTACTTTCTTGCAAAGAAATACCATTGACAGTATATTCTGCATGATCCCCAATTCTTGACAAATAATCTCAATGATCGGCTAAATCTAAAGCTATGCACTCGAGGCTAACAGTGCTGACCAGCCTAACAGTGGAATGTCTGCATTTTTGTAGATCAAGCATATGACACAAAAAAACAGAATATATATTTTGAAAAGGGCTCGTAATCTGAAAGTGTCGTGTAGGGGGAAGTTAAACGATTTGTGTTTTCAGTGGTTGGTGAACTGAACTGAAACTAATACGCTATGTGGACTATTGTTTTTGTTGGACTATTTTTCATGAACTATATGGATTATACTTTTTCATTCACATGGGACTCACTGTTCTTGAACTATTGAATATAGTATATAGTATATAATATATTGATGTGTTGTGTTTTTCTTCAAAGGTGTTAATTTACTATTGAAAATACAGAAATATTGTACTGGTTAAGAGGGGCATGTACCCGTTGTAGGGTTTGACTTGATCTTAACTATAAATTGTCAGGTCTGACCTGACTGGCACCCCAGCAACTATAGTTGAACCGTTACAATACAACTTTATCCGCAGTATATATAATATGCGGTCCAAAGCCAGCGTTGCACATGAAGCCTTGTCATAGTGGAGTCACGCTCAATGATCGGCTAAATCTAAAGCTATGCTCCCGAGGCTAACAGTGCTGACCTAACAGTGGAATGTCTGCATTTTTGTAGATCAAGCGTTCATTCCTACGGGTGGTATTAGATTCCAGACTAATGAAACCACCTTAAAAGAGGATTACATGAGAAAAAAAGAGATATATCACTGTGGAGATTAGTTCTGCTCTGCTGGGGTTCACAATGATAATGCATAGCACTGCGTAGAAAGATTAAAGTGTCTCTGTGTGCGGTCTTATTCTCATGCCCACCGTGCACTCGTCTCATGATTCAGAAGACAATTGAAATAAGTTTAATCTAATTATACTGACGACATCTGCAGCACGACCTCACTTTGAGACCTGCTGCCTAGTCACATTTGGCAAGATATATCCAACTACAAGTGATATATTTAGTAGTTGTTTAACACCCTGCCATAAATATCTATGTCACCTGATTTCCAGTAATATGGTCTAAAATGATGTTGCCTTTCTTCTCTCTGGTCAAAAGTTGGGTATGAAGAAAGGAGAATCTGATAGCATATTAGAATTGATTATATCTGTATGGTAACTGATAATTGTTACAGTGAGAGCTTACTGCAGCCAGCAGGTGGAATAAGGAACTGCACCGGTTCTGTGCCTCAACTACAAAACATTGCACTGCCATATGACACTAAGAACAGCACATACATTATGGACAGTTATCTATAAACAAGCAATACGGAGCACATGCGGATGTGTTCCAACATCTTTTTGGGGAGATAATAAGGTAACCAAAATGTCACAAGTTTCATATGTTCCTGTGTATTCACCAACCCGAGGTGAATCTGGAGAGGAAGTGTTAAATGCAGAGGACTTAGTCAGAGAGGGTACTTACAGAAGTAGGAGATGTGTCTTCTCCAGCCGAGGCAGTCCAGACCGATGGGGGTGCTCTGAGAGAAGCAGTGGGATTTCAGGGGCATCCCACGGAAAGCCTCAATGGGACCCAAGCTCTCTCCAGCATCAGTCTGTGGGAATAACAGAGGACTACTTTCAAATCACTCACATCACCAATATTTGTTTACCTGCGAGGCGGACATGAGCCCGTAAAAAAAAAACTATCAAGAAATTGCAGAAAAGTAAGAAAAGAATAAAAGAAAAGGCATGCGTGAATGTGCAGAAGAGTGGAAATGTAGTAGCAGATAGTAAAGTGACGATAGGCTTCATATCCACGATACAAAGCCATCAGACAGGAGCAGACTGTCCAGGAGGAACGGAAACTCAGAAACAGGAGAAGAGAGGAGTGTAACAAAGACTTCCAAGGTTCGGATCTTTGCTTCGGCGGCTGGAGGCGCTGTGGCCTCTTCTTACTTTGTCCATGTCTTCAGACAGCAGCGTGTGGAGCTGGCCCAGGCTCCCCCGGATGGCTCTGGCCAGTTTGCGTTTGTTTCTCTTTTGTTCTTCGATCCAGTGGTCGTCTAAAAAACTTCTCCTTCGGTGCTGGCCACCTCCGTCACGGACCACGCCCACCCAGCAGCCTGTCCTCGGTCCACTGAGAACCACAGAGGGCGTCCCCTCACTCTTCACCTCGCTCTTCACCTCCAACAGCCTTCTTGTTCTGGACAGGCTGCGAGGGCGACCACTGTTTGGTGTTCCCTTTTAAGTGCACAGTTTACTGGTTAGTCACATTCACCTTTTCAACTGCTGCTTATAACTCTAGATCTTGAGAAACTAACCAAAATCGTATTGCATTGTGTCGTCATTTGGCGAAGTAAACAATGAAATTAAATGTATGAATTCAAAATGCTGTTCAAATATGCAGTTGTATTCCCCTTCACCTCCTTTAACTGCATTTTCTTCATGTGTTTCCATAGATATTCTGTGTGCCATCCAGACTCCAAAATATCCGGTTTCATAGGGTTCTACACTTTTAACCAAATAAAATATCCAGCTCCAAATTACTGGAAAAAAGAAAGTTGGTGACCCAAGCCCATAACCATCGACTGGGATGAGCCTAAACATGGCTATGGTGAATTAGATTGAATTCAAGTGGGAGGATGCCACAAGGTGGGGCTAGTCCTCCAGTTTTCTTTGTATCACAGGACTATTGTAGGAACTGGCAGGGCGGTGGGCCGATGGTGACCGTGTAACTGACAGTATGGAAATCTACCGCACTGCTCGGGGGCTGAGGGGGGAAAAAAGAGTTGACTCTGCTGTTTCTCTCCTCCTCTTCATTTAGATCGTGGAGAGCCACAAAGAAGGACTTGTTCTCTGTCCCCAACCCAGATACTGACAGATCTAGTAGATACACTGGCAACCACCCTGAGACCCACACACACTAACACCACCGTCTGCAGAGTAAGAGATTAACTGGTGTTGCTCTATTTTTCTATTCATTCCAAGCCAGAGTTAGTGAGGGTGTGTTGGAGGCGGGGATGAGACACTTTTCCCAGGGAGCTGGAACCCTACTGGCATCTTAATTGAGACCTTAACAAGGACCGGTTCATCTATACAGTTTTAAAGTGACGTTAACATTTAAAAAGGAAGGGCATTTTTACACATACACACAATTGAACCCCAGACAAACCTTGGTACTTAAGGTTCAAGGTTCTTTATTGTCAAACTAACATAGCTACAGAGTAATTATGTCGTTGAAAATCTTAGGTCACAGGCTTCTCCAACAATGCAACACAATATATTTAGATTATATAACATTTCTGTATAAAGATGTCACACATTTCTTTTCAAATGTTACAAAAATCTGCATGACAAACAGACTTTTCTTACCTCTAATTCGTTGATAGAGCCAATGGAGCTGATTTGTGACTGGCTGTCTATTCTGCCTTCGGCTGCGTCCACAGGGCTGAGGCTGACCCCCACAGGGCTAGCTGAAGGTTTTAGGGTCTTAGGTCTCTCCGGGGGGTCTGTTAATCCCTCCACGCTGACCGACTGGCTCAGAAGGAAAGGACAGGCAGAACTGGCCCTCGCTGAGTGAGAGTAGCTAAAGATTTTACGCTGAGCTGTCGGCCTGGGACTGTTGGGTTTGGGGCTCATCGGCCGTAAGGGTCCTTTAGTCAAACTCTCACTGACCCCTGGGTGGGACTTGGTCCAGGCTGGTGAAATCTGCTGAGTAAGGGTGGCTAGTGAGGAGCTTAAAGGTGAGACAGGGCTGGTGCTGATTGGCTGTGAGACTGCTGAGTCATCTAGAAAGAGAGGAAGGCCCGACTCAGTGGTAGGTTCACCATTTGGTGATAACTTCCTTCTCTGGCCTTCAGATTTACAGCCATGGGGGGTTTCATTTCCACTCGCTTCCCAGCAAACTTCCTGCTTAGAGGTGGGATCAGTATGGCGGCGGGCTCCGGGGGATGTGGGAGACCCAGGACTGCTGAGCCTGTCCAGGAGAGGAGAAGACGTTATGTCTTCACAGCTCGGCCCAGAAGCTGTGCTGGTACATTCCCCCTCTGGCACTGAAATGGCTCTTTTCAGCAGCTCAGACTCCCTGGCCTTTTTTAGCCTCCTCGAGGTTTGTTTGGCTAAACCAGAATCCACATCAGTGCCCACAGTGGCCTGCTCCTCATTGTCCTTATCCAAAGAACGGGACTCAAACAGGCTGGAGAGAGACTTGTGTGCTTGTGCAAAGCGCATGCGGATGTTTAAACTGTCATTGCTCTTGCTCCTCTTGTACGTCTGCCCATTGGGGGCCTGGGCAAGCATAAGGAGGGGGTTGTCTGGGCTCGGTCCTCCGTTTCCCTCCCCATTACTCCCCTGTCGTACATGGCGAGTTTGGGGAGAAGAGGGGAAAAAGCCAGAGTCCTCTTCTTCCATCTCATAATGCATTGAGGACACTGTTTGGTTAAGCACGTTGCCTTTCACGAAAACCTCATCGTCTGAGTTCTCCCTATGTGGCCCTTGCTCAGACAGAAGGCCCTCGCCTCCGCAATCAGATGACTCCGGGGTTACCTCCTCACCTGTTGCACCTTTTGAGCCCTTAGACTTCCTAAAAGAAGGCATTTTTGCAAATACAGAAAACTTAGAACTTTTATTTCCTGCCTGGCTGCCTTTTGATTTGCTCCTCTTGGTCATTTTGTCATGGTTGGTATTTCTGTCTAAAGGAGAAACGGGATCCTCAAACTCATCGCAGGTGCTGCTAGCTGAGGTGTAAGACACAGCATCATAGGCAGAAGTCTTAGGTCCGCCACTACCATGCAGAAAAGATGTTGCTGGGCTCACGTCAGGTTCTGATTCAGCAGAAGTAAACGATTCTTCTTCTATTTCAGGCTGGTGTTGGGGACTGGATATGAACCCTGAAAGGTGAGCCCTAACTTCCTCTGTAGGCCTCATGACCTCTGTAGGCCTCATGAGCTCATATTCTTCCTTTGTTTCTATTTTAAAGTCATCCTCTGCTGTGCCACAATATTCCAGTGATCGCTCAGCCTCCAGAATTGGCTCTAAGCTGCTGACAGGGAGCAGGTTATGGCCGACATCAGGGTGTGTGTACCTCACCCTGACCTCCTGCTGTGGAGCTGACAATGTGACCTGTGTGTGGTCTCTAAACCCGTCAGCCGGTGAATATTCCTTTAATGGTTCGGATAAGCTGCCCTTTCCTCTGTTAGATAATCTGTGATGGCTAAATGCACTGTCCATTAATAGGCTGTCTGAACTTGACCCTAAGGGTTCAAGACCTTCGTGTCTTTCGGCAGTATTACCCTCATCACTCGTCTCTGGTTTAGTTCCATATGTATGAGCCAGTCTTGAATGGCTGTGGATAGAAATGTTTCTCCCTAGCACAGATTCAGTCTCTTCACTACTGCAATTGCTTCTGTAGTCCAGAGAAGACTGGAACACCTCAAAATGTTCCTGGGTCTTGGCTACATTTCCTAACGGGTTATTGGTTGCATTCATTGATGGTTCAACGACAGGACAAAATATTCTCTCATTACTTTTGTAGTGGGCTCCCCGTGAGAAACAGACTGAACCCTCCCCTCTTCCGACCCCTTTTGTACTGGCCTCGGTGTTATTGTTGGAGTCTGAGAGGAGAGAGAAAGAGGCGTTCAGGCTATTGGGAGGTTCAGGGATCTTACGCAGCTGCTGATTACAATGACTAGAAAGTGTGCTGGCAGTAGTTTTTATGTTTGTTAGGGAATTGACCCGGTGGTGTTCTCTGCTAATATCATGAGGGGACTCAGTAGCCACAAGACAGGTTGATGTTTTTCCTAAAGTAAAGCAGGCTTCTGGATCACTGACAGTTGCTTTTGGATCTAGTCTTTGCTCAACGTGCTCTGTTGGGCCAAACTGTGGAAGATGGACACTGCCCACAACAATTTGTTCATGATAAGCGTGACCGCCCTCCACCTTTTGCTCCTTGTTTTGGTGGAGAAGCGAGCAGGGTGATCCTTCCCTCCTTCTCTCTCCTCCAAAGTTCTCTGACAACAAACGGGAGGATTCCTCTGCTCCTTGGTTGCCAGAACAAAACAGCAGATGTTCTGAGAATGTTTGATGAGGCAGACATTCATCAGAATCCTGACAAATGTAAGATGGGATTTTAGTTGAGTCAGCTCCTGGTTCTACAGAGCCTGACTGTGACTTCTCCAGAAGCTTGTTCGCAGATTTGAGCTGCCTATGAGAGGGTATTTCTATTGTAAATACCCCCTGATCCAAGAGATTAGGGATCAAACCCTGGGTTCGACCTGGTCGACGTGGTTTTTGATCTGTTTGGACAGGTGAAGCTACAGTAGAAGACTTTGGGACCGAGGTTAATTCAGCAGAACAGGTGTCCAAAGTAAAAGAGTTTGAGGTCTCTGCAGAGAATGTGATGGATGAACATATTTCATTTACTGTCCCAGGTGGTGCACGCCCAAACTGCCCCGCATGAAGGCAGACACCCGACACCTTTGCCTTATCCTGAGGCTTTGTTTCACTATTACAAACCTGAGGGCGGATATCTGCCGGTCTCTCCTCACACACAGTTCGTGAACAGCAAACATCCACATTGTGTGCCAATATATTAACGGTATTGATTGTGTCTGTGAGCTTTTCTAATGCACTATTTTTCTTTGTGCCATGTGCTTCTGTGACGTTTGGACTTGCACCAACAGTTTTTGCACTTAACTGAGAGTCTGTCTCTGGTTCAGAGAGTGTTTGAGTATCTTTCAGATCTGTAAAATGTGTATCAGCTATGCATGTTATGTCATTACAATTACTCTCTATTCTGTTATAGGTTGCATTATAATGTGCGCCCACACTCTTACACAAGTCCCCTTCGTCTTTGTGCGCTTTAAGAGCCTGTACGTCTTTGTCTTCATTAATTACACCCTGCTGTTCTACATGTTCTCTGTGTCTGTGAGGTCTATCATTACAGTCACTACTGCATCTACTTAAATGTGTATTTTTCTCTACAGAGTAAGTGCCGAGTAGTTCAATATTCTCTACTTCCTGAACATTACAGACTTCTAATCTTTCTCTTTCTGTCTGTAACCTTGTGTTGTGCTCATGTGTGATCTGCTGTTGTTGTGTGTCCACAACCCTACCCTCCGTGGTATCTATGTGTTTCGTGCATGTTTCTGTGGATTCACTCAGTCTGTTGCTTTCTTCGGGTTGTGCATGCAACTTCACTTCCTGAGTGTCTGGTGGACTATTTACCTTCTTGTCAAAGGTGTCTGTGTTGTGTTGGCTTTGTACATGTAAACTGTATGGCTCCGTGCTGTCCTTGACTTGAGTTGCCTGTAAAGTGGACTGTTCCTGTTGCACGCCTAGTTCCTCTGTATACGGATGACACAGGTCTGAAGGCCTGAGCTTCGTGGGAATATTAGGTTCCACGTGGTTCTCTGGGCTTTTCCTCCTGCTACATCTAAATCGTCCAACATAAGTCTCTGTCTGTGCATCTCTGCGTTCCTCTTTTGCTGTCACCACCTCTCTCCGTCTGGCTTTTCTCTGCCCAGTGCGGAAGGTGCTGACCGTTGCTCTCCGACTAAGGCATGCACCCTCCAGTCCCAGCAGGGCATCCACAGAGTCCTCCCCATCCGGACTCAAATCTGACAGGGTGTCGCTGTGCCGTGAGCGGGAGTCACAATACTCATCCGATGTGTCCCCCCCTCCTGTGCCCCTATTGCACCATTCCTGGGAGTCAGCACCCAAATCCCCCTCCTCTAAGCCTAGTCCTTCAGAGGGGTGGGGGGACTGTTCGAGGGCTTCCTGGGGCTGTGGAGGCAGAAAGAAAGAAGAAGGGGGTGAGATAGAAATCAGCAGAGGAGCAACAGGTGGTTTAGCACAAGGCTATAAGAATCTTAAAGCCGATCCTCAAACAGGAACAGGCTGTCTTTTAGAAAGCAATATGTAAACTATTGATTTTAATACTAAGAGTCAGTCAACCAGAACAGCAGGTCAACAAGTCCTAAAGCCAGGTACAAATCCGACTGAAGTCGTGTTGTGTCGCATTTAGTCTTAGCTATTTCTATTAAGTCACAATTTATTAAAGCAGGTCAAATGTTAATAACTTCAGTTTTAATTGGTAAAGCAAATGAAATATGTTCACTTGCATTCCCACACTAAAATTTGTTGTATATGATGATACTTTAGCTATTGTGCATATGGACCGATATGAGGAAACAGCAGCCTGACTGTTTCCTATGACATCTGTTGACTAGAGCCAGAGTTGCAAGGAGACACACTGTGAAGTTCTGTGCAGCATTAATAACTGGAGAATGTCATATTGCATAGCCTGTGGGCGTCGATACAAGATTTCCACATCTACAATTAGCAGCATTGGTTAACACCAAGTTATTTTCCACTTCTAAACTGCTAGCGTTAGCCTCCATTCCCATTAGACTTTCTGCCACTAAATGTTTTTGTGATTCAAACCATAGGACAACACTCATATTTTGATGAAACCAATAAAACCGTATAGATACGAAAGTCAAAAAATAAGATATACAAAATGTCTTGGCAGAAACTTCTTACGAGGGACACTGTTTCCTAAAAGAAACAAAATGTTCTGCATATTGTTGTTGCTAAGAGCTGGAGTTTAGGTCACAAGCAACAGGTTGTTCTCCCTCTCAAAAGCAGTGTGCGCACACACACATAATCCATGTCAACATTTTACTCACTCTCCAGCGCTTCAGTGCATCAGCTGTGTGCAGCACCAAGGCAAAAAGGCGAGCGGCAAACCAGCTCAGCACAGCTCCCATGGCGTCCCACACACACACACTCACACACATAACCACAGAGTTCATACACTCAGCCGGAGAGTCTCCTCCTCCCTGATTCTACATGTCCGTGGCTTCCCTCTGCACTCTTCTGCCTTTGTCTCTGTGTTTATCTTCTGTGGCCGTCAACCGTGCTCGCTAAGAGCTCCATGTCTTAAATTACAGACCCTCCCCTTTCTTTATCCACCTGCACTGGTCCAAACACAAAGCCAGATAACAGGGAAGAAGAAGGTAGGAAGAAGCAGAACTTTTCACCGCATGTTTAAGATGTGTTCCTTCTGCCGCAGACAGGACATAATCCAGACTCAAAACAGCAGGTACACAGCGAGCTCTGTGTCTCCATAACAAGGGAGGACATTAAGAAAGCCCTGCTATAAATACA
The DNA here is from genome assembly GCF_000735185.1 of Notothenia coriiceps. NCBI lineage: Eukaryota > Metazoa > Chordata > Actinopteri > Perciformes > Nototheniidae > Notothenia > Notothenia coriiceps. The sequence continues at coordinate 171,458 of NW_011332987.1, forward strand.
GAGCTGCCACTCCAGGCAGAGCACATGACAACTCCAGGCGAGGGCACGTAACCTTAATGCAAGCTAACTCAAATCACATTAGGAAGGACATGGCACCAGGGGGGGTGCCAATCAAACCGCCATTCTTGATCATACAGTGTTTAGGATGACATTTCATCTCTATAGTCCTACTCTAACCGTATAACGTTCTCTTTCTGGTCTAAATACATTTTTTAATGGCAAATACTGATAACTAATTATGGAAAATGAACGCAAATGATCAAAATCAATCACTGTCAAAAGTCACTTCAGATTAAGAGGACTCACAACACTGCATTCATCAATTCTTCAGGATAAGGAACAATACACTCGCATAGGGCGGGGCTAAACCAGAAGAACAGCAGTGATTGGTTTGTTCAGACGTGCCCTGTTTCCTTTCCTGCTAATGAATTAGAGTTGCGTGACTTAAAGAAGCTTAAAGGCTTAGCGTAGCACCTTTTTTTAGCAGATAGTGAGGCGGCTGGTTGAGGCACAGCACTATGACTCTTCAGCTATCCAAGCCTGCCTATTGGTCCATATCATTATCACCTGCAGGAGGCGGGGCCTGCACTTCTGACCAAGCAACTTTCATTAGAATAAAATATTTAGATTCCATCCACTGTATTTCTGCATTGTACTTTGCCATTTTGTATTAAACAAGAATGGCAATATTTAAAACTTACTTACAAATAGGACAATTAATGATTCGTCTTTACGTCATTAAAAAAAGATTGAGCTGCATCTGTTGTTTCAGGACAACCAGGGACAAATCAAATATGTCATATTCGAGGCATCGCTGTGGAACAATGTCTTGACAAACAACAATTGTATTAAATGTACCCAGCTCTTCTGTGCAGCGTCTCAGTATAGTGCAATTTCACCATACCGGGTAGCTTTAAAACTGCAGCGTTGAACTTGAAGATGAACTGCCTGTGACCTGAGGGGGTTACTTAAGTCCCAGACAGAGTAAAGACAACACACACACACACACACACACACACACACACACCTGAGCTTTTAAAGTAAACCCTCCTACACACACTCTCTCAGGTCATGGAGTTAAGAGCCAGAACCCCAAACACAGGAAAAGTGAACTGGAATACGTCTACCACTTATTTTGAAGTATTAAAAAGTCAAATATCCGATTGAAATCACCAAATCAAAACAAATCAGTGAACGACAAGTCATCAACACACAGTCAGAAAACTATCTCTTGATTGGGGTTGTAGAACAATAATATTATATATATTGGTTTATGAGACCGTCCTCCAAAGAATTATCACAACCCTAGTTCTTTCAACCTACAGTATGTTTATGTTTGACAGATGAAGACCTCTAGTGGACACTGGCATAATGACTGTTATCTGTCAGGAGGCAAAAAGCAATAGTAGTAGAAGAACTTCCTGACTGGCACACCTTGGCTTGGACAATAATGCAGACTCCTACTATAACAACACTTGCTATAAAAACACACAAACAATACCTGTCTTTAGAGGCATCTAGATTTTCCTCTCCCTCGTCTGTCTCTCTGTATCCTAAGGCTGCACAGAGCGTTCCTCCTGCAGACGCCACCCACACCCAGCCTGGAGGGAATGTGGCCGTGGGTTGCTGCGATCACGCTGATGTGTCAGGGCCCCGGGGACAGCTGGCTATTGTGCCGGCAGGGGTCCTCTGAGTTCAAACATCACGCAGATACACACCGTGCAGATGAACACACACCAACACAGCTTATCTTTCTCTGCTCCAGGACACAGTATTCTTCATTCTGCTGTGGCCCAGCCTTTACCTTACCACACCTGGAATCAAAACTCCATCGGTCCAGATGCAAAAAAGACACCTCAAACTCATCTGATGGCTTCTTTGTGTAACAGTGAGCGACATCTGGCAGAATCAATTATTCATGCTGTCCTAAGCAAGCCACAGATTTATACAAAGCTTACCTTTAGTGTCTTGCAGTATAGAGTCTGTTTTTACTCCTCGTCCCTTTTCGCGTTGCTCTCCTTCTGTCTCACCTTAAACTTCCACTGCTCCCTCCATCACTTCCCCTCTTCCCTCCTCTGAGGTCATCCCTAAATTGTCGCCTATTGTCTCGCATCTCAGCAGAGAGGAGGATGGAAAGAGAAACCTGATCTCTTTTCTGGAGGCTACTTGGAGTAACGTAGGACAGGGAGGGGAGGTGGTGGGAGTCCCTGAATGCTAAACCTCAATGTACACAGATTATTTTATAGTTAATTCAAATCCTTTTGGAGTTTAAAACAGCAATGCTGATAAGGTAATGGAAAATAAAAGTCTTTATCTGAGACCCCAGGAACAGCACTTAGCTTAGCTGTGAGGTCATTTTGGCAAAGTGACCAAAACAGATGACATAACACACTTTGGCCCAAAATGACATTTTTCCGTACACAACCATTTCATGAGCAAGTACAAGGTTAAGTATCAGAATGCCGACCCAAGCAGGAGAAAGAGTGCAGAAGGATGCACTGCAGTATGGGCTCTGACACAAGAAGCATTAGAGACTTCTAATACTGAGAGACACGCTTTGAATTGGACTGAATGGGCCGTCATGTTTGGATAACTCATCCTGTCTCTGCAGAATTAAGTCTTTGGACACCAAGACTTTTTCTGCTGTTTTGGCAATGTTCTCAAGCACACTGATGTCAACGGAAAAAATGTGGGAAGAGGTCCAAGGTCATATACTCATCTGATTAGAGTTCTTTAATATTGAGTATTTGCAATCCATGTTTTTAACACATGGATTGCAAATGAAGCATAATGGTTTTGACTTTATCCATTGAGCAAATAACAAGGGATTGGAAAAGGAAGTTCATAAACAGATTCAGTACCAGTAGTACTACAATACTAACACTTATACAGTATTTGGTATTCAGTTTCTCCATAATCCCGCAGATGGACTGAATAAAAAATAACCTCCTTGGCGACGGTAATGATTTAGGGGGAATTCTGGGTGTTAAGTGTCATTAAGAGCTTTCCACAGAAAACTGGTATTGATCAGATTTACAAAAAATTGGTCATTAAGCTAGTACCCCCAATCCTTTTTGACTTGTGACCCCCCAAAGCCACCAATCTGTCAATCTGTTAGCCATACTAAGTACTTTCAACATTCGAGTATGAAAAGTTCAACCACAAGTTTTTACTTCCTCTTTCCAATTCAATTAATTGTCTCATGACCACAACAATGTCATCTTCTAACTGTAGAAATCAATCAGTTAGTTCCAATGACTGAAATTAAATCTAAAAACCAAACCAGCGAACGAGGAGAGTGACACTGATCTAAGGATTGATAGTGAAAGAGTTTTGTGAAAGTGGTCACACAGAGGAAACACAGTGGACCTAATGGAGTCTATGGTTACAACAGACAGCTGCCACTCAATTATTCATGAGAGGAGAACAAGCTGCTGCTCTGACGCACAAAGCAGAGTTATTATAGAATTATACATACAGGACAACCTAAATGGATTCTCCGTTATTAAGCAATATAATAAAGTCATTGTGGGTTTAGTTTCTCTTCAAACTGATGATTAAATTACCATTAAAACTTTCCTTAAAAGGGGACCTATCATGCAAAATGCACTTTGTGATGTCTTTTATACATAAATATGTGTCCTCGGTGCGTCAGGGACCTCACGCAGCGTCAGAAAATAAAACCCTTTCTCTTTTCCTCCATACCCAAATCTTTTAAAAACGGGGGTACAGCGAGCGGATACAGATTTGCTGCCGATATTACGTAATTTCGGATGGTGGACCCACAGAGAGTTGCTATCAGAAACAATGCCTGACGTGTTTTGAACGTAATCTCGTCTTTGTTTACATTAGCAAGCCTCGCTAACACTCAGAGCTAACCTGTACTGTAGAGCACATGTGTTTAAAAAGCAGGAAATAAAAAAAAGGAACTCACCTTGTGATAAACCCGCAAGAGAAAAAGCATTTGAGCTCCATACTGTTTCAGAAATAATCCTTGATGTGGTTTAGAACAGGATGGTGTTTTATCACAGCAGAATTTAACTTTATCTCCGGTAGAATTCTGATCAGGCATTAGCTCCGCCTCCTCTTTTTTTTTTTTTAAAGCTAAGGACCCAAAATCCGTGTTTCTCTAACAGCTGGTATAGAGGGGTATGAGCGGTATGAGGCATGGCTACAATGGCTGATCTGTTTGGTATTTTGAAGAAAAAAACTTCACAGACATGTTTTGTATAGGTATGGCCCTACAATATATGTTTCCAATATAGCATGATAGGTCCACTTTAAGACCTTAACCTCAATGTTTATCCTTCATTAGTATCTGACCGCATATCAACTCAAACACAATAACAAAGTTACATTAATTTGTATTTATATGTGTCCTAGTTAAATCAAACTCCACATCAAGATCAAATCTACCACAGAAATGTAAGAGGTTTATTGCATTGCCGTCCAGCGGAGCAGCTTAAACATGCCAATTACAAATACAAAGCCAAGTAGGAAGTGTATAGGAAGTCTTTTTGAAGAGACACAAAACAACTCTTGCTTTTCACTGTGATGAGAGTCCTACTGCGAGTGTGATGTGATTCTTCCCGTAACTTATTCCTTTAGCCTTGTTGAAAATGAACGCACAGACTTAATCTCTGTTTATTGGATTAAGGTCTAATCCGCTACTGAATTAAATTGAATTAAAGAACAAAGCCGAGTGCAGAGGAGGGGAGCCTGTGTTTGACAATGAAGCTTGATTGACACGTGCATCATAATTCGTTCGATGACAAAGCGTTTCCTATGGTTTCGTGGGCAGAACTGATGTCAGATCGACATGAATCACTCAAAAGGTCAACGTTCAGCACTGAGTTGGTCAGAGGACATTTGCTTTGCTAACGGGCTGCAGTGAAAACAGAGCACTTCAGTCTGTGACAAAGTCTTCCATTCAGCGCTTACTCAACGCCAAAGAGGCAATATTCTGTTTTACAGCAGGGAAACGCCACAAGAACAGCATGGCTAATGAGCCCAAATGTATTATTTCCAAATGCCAGAATATAAGTGATACAAAACAGCATCATGAATAACCAGTTCGTCGAACGGCTTTTCTTTTGCAAGATGACTCCATTTTCAAAAGGAGTGTATTCATAACAGAACATTTTAATACATAACTGGAGCTTATGTTACCATGGTGATCTAGCCTGGTTAAAAGAGCTCCACATTCGTGACATTGGAAACTCTACATGACTTAAGTCTCAACATACCTCACTTACCCTCTAATTTGTAAAAGAACTGGCCAGGGAAGTTTGCTTAGACATGATTTTTCAATACTGGACCTAAAATAAAGAAGTTGCTTTGGCTCGCTTGCCCACTGTTGGAGAGGCACACACACACACACACACACACACACACACACACACACACACACACACACACACACACACACACACACACACACACACACACACACACACACACACACACACACACACACCTTTCACTTAACCCAGCTTGTCTCCCTTCCAGCGGACACCATGGAAACACGGCACAAAGGGAGGGAGCGGGGAAAACAGGCCCTCAGAGATCTGGGTTAGAATACCAATAGCACATTGTGGGAAAGAATCAGCCAATGGATGCATGCGATTCCCGGCAGACTGCATTATACTGGCTGTGCTTCTTCCTACACAAACAAAATAATGACAATCTTCCTGATTTAAGTATCCCAGGATGTTAAGAGTTACTGAAAGTAGAAATCTGCACAGGGTAATGGAGGACTCACATACTAGTGGGACACACTGGGGGGAAAGTCTTCATTATTAAATAGGGAGGAGTAACAAAGCAAACAGGAATGCAATTATAACGCATCCCACAAATTTGATAGCGGATGGCTTACACTATGATATATTAACTAAAGGACAAACACCCAATACAGTATCAGCTGAAGACACTTAGTTTAAGTTTATATTGAATGTTCACCTATGGAATATACAAGCGTATATTATTTAAAACCCCTATAATCAAGCCAATTCTTAACACATTGGCATCAGTCCTACACTAAGACAAGATATATAAAACATAATTAACGGTGATCTCCAGGCTGCTGTGAAGGAGAGTTTTAAATCACTGTGTGTGGAGAAAACCCTCAGAGTGACAGGTGAGTTGAGCCCCCCCTCTCACGGACAGAACCAGTCCCCCTGTACCACACTAACTAACACACGGTGAGTAATGATGCAGAGATGCCTCCTAAATTACCAAACGGTGGGAACTCCACAGGAGCCTGATCTACGTCCCTCCTTTCTCAGCGGCTTTCCGTGACTTTTAATAATGAGCAAGATAACATTTTAAACAAGGCTATACTGAACTGAAACCTTCAAATGTACTCACGCTAAACAACTTTACTGCTACGTTCTTCCTCGCTCTAACTTCTAATTGCGATATTTTTATTTAGATCCATGAATTTCTCAAAGAAGACGGACCACAACATAATGAATGTCTTGACTTGATTGGTTCCAGTTTATTAATGTTAACACAGGCAGAAACTGAACAAACAAGTAAGAGAGATATCATTCATTAAAGTCTCAACAAATGTCTGTTATTTTCATTCATTTGCAGCTGATGTCTGCCCTCTGATAGGCTCTTATAAGATAAGTCCCGCCTTCTTGAAGTTTGCCAAGTAATCAAAAATAACACATGACAACTTGTGATTGTAATATGTGGGTCAAACGCCAAAAACACAACATATTTCAAGAGCATCTTTCTCTTAAACTCCAATTATATTTCCATCATATTCAACATCTGCCCGTGTCCAGGATGGTCAGTATAGATGAATACAAAATCTACAAGGTGAACTTTAGTCTATGCCTTCTCGCTATGGCCAGACAACATTGTAATACGATACGATAATATTTTATTTGTCAGATCGAGTCTGAAATTTGACTTGCGTCACAGCAGCTCCATGTCCAACATCAACAGACAAGTATCCAGACACAATACATGAAACACAAACAACAAAACATTTAACGGAACAGCACTGTGAGGTCAGCCAGAGAAATGACCTATACAAAGAAGTATAAAAGATACATCTTTGTATTGAGCGGACTGAAAGCGAGACAGCTTACCTGGAAGATAGCGTTGAGTAAACAAATAATACTCAGCATTTTTGACGAGTCAGAGAAAGACGGACACACAGCCGTCTTCCCTCTCCTTTCTCCTCCCCTTCTCTCCCCAGGAGTTTGCTCCTGTCCAGCTTCTGTACCGGGTCTCAAGATATAACGAAGCTCCAACTTCGCAACCTGTTGCTATTTCAAGCAGACTTAACCTTGATCACAAATGGAGAGAGATAGAGAAGGAGGAGGGAGAGAGGAGAAAGTCCCGCCAAAGGAGTTACATAAGTCTGAGGGCTTAACCAGCAGAGCCCCACACAGGTGGAGGAGTGCGGTGTGCAGGGAGGAGGCATGTTACAGTCTGAACTACAGACACCATTGCACGTCTTAAAGAGGCCTTATCATATGTTGGACTTTCCCCTTTCCTGCAGGGTGTGTTATAGGTTTGTGTGCATGGAAATGGTCTGCAAAGGCTAAAATCACAAAGTTCCATCCAGTGGGAGTTTTATTCCCCACACACTCCCCCGCTGCCTGAAACGCCTCCATTGGGAGTCCTATGTTTACTTCCGTAACATAGTGATATCATTATGTAACACTTCTATTGGCTAGCGCTCCAACACATTGTACTTAATAGGCTAAGGGGCGGGACATTTCTAAGCGGTTGACCAAACACAACCAAGCCTGCCAGGTAAACTCAGAGCAGACTGGGCTCTGGTTTCAGACAGAGGGTGAAAAGAAGTGCTGTAGAACAAGCAGAATGAGAACAACAAAGAGCTTTTTGAACATTAAGGGGATAACACTGATCAAATGTTTTGTTCAGAATGTACAATGAGAACACATGCAAAAAAACGAAAAACGCAAGCATGGTTCTCTCACAGATCATTAGAAATAATACATCAGAGGAAACAATGACTTCACTGTTCTGAAACCAAAGAGCTTAGAGTGAAAACAAAAGCCCCGGCGGGCATATGCTGCTCCATCAAACCAACTCAGTGCAACTCAACTATGTGCTTCACTACAGTCACATCCCTCAAAGGTTCCCCTTATTAGTAAATACTCGTATTTTATTTCACAAGACCAAAAAATAAGTCTTTTGTGGATGACTTCAATGTAAATATTAACTTCTCTCGGTTAAAACTGCAGCAGGTTTAAGCTTCAATAGCATAGACAAGGCCCAAAGACCTGAGACAGTAAGGGACAGGCAGATCTAGGATCAGGTGACTTTTGTGCACACCTGACACCTGAACATTGAGGGGATGTCAATCTGCCACAATACCACAGAGGGCAGGGAAAGAACAAACAAACAAACAAAACCACGCCCCCTTCTGAGATAATATAGAACTACAACTTATTTTTCTTCAACCGTAGATGAACACCATTTCTTATCGCTGTGTCAGAACTGAAGTGCATCCACTGGTACTGAGCCGAGTACTGGAGGGTGGTGTTTTTGAGGAGGGGGACTACACCGCACTTTCCTCAGTTGGACTGGCTCTCTTGACCTAATAGATCAACATAATGTAATATGAACTGAATGTATGCTCTCTAAATAACCTTTTCAAACTACTTCCAAGAAGTTTTCAAATGAGAACCGGAGGGAATCCTGAGAACTAATAACACATTCAGCACATAACATACCAGCTTTGTATTTTTTTTAAGTGAATTACCATTAATGTCATCCACGAGGAAGACTCATCAAAACTATAATCAAGTCATGGTACAAATGATTACTCCTCAGCTGCAACACACACTTGCCACCTTGTTCAGCTCTGATGTTACAGAAAGACAGTTTGATCTCTGAGTGAAATATAGGCGATTTGAAAGTGTGGGCAGCGGCCTGGTGTCTTCTTCATCCCTAAAAGCAGTATTCCCCAGTGAGCTGCAGCCATGACTCAGACTATTCTCTGAAGGCCCAACCGCCTCTTCCCAGAAAGCCTGAAATAAAAGGCTGTGTTCTGGCCAAGCTGCCGGCTGCCCGTCAGGATCACTGAAGGGGAGAAACGCTGCTGCGGTTCAAGAGCCACGGATGTCACTTTTAGACATTTGGAGAAGATGAACAAAACAGAATATTATGGGAGTGAAGCTACTGCCTGATTCTAAACCACAAAGTCAGCAGCAGTGGAACTAACTTTTGAAAATGGGATCAAAGATGTACTTAATTTACTATACAGCTAAGTATACAATATGTAATCTTTCAGCGGTGGTGTTACTTTGCACTCTCCGTGGTTTAGCTGACATGCACAGCATCAGCTCCGTGTGCTTCAGCACTTTAACTTTGTTTCCGCATTATGTGCATCAATCTACTTCATATTGTGTGCATGGCTGCGTGCACCAGGTCGTGACCCTCGGAGCGTTGCTGTACACAAACCATTATAGCCCTACTGTTGGACCATAAGGAGGGAAAGATACACATTTGTTCCATTGAATAAACTGTGTTAACCTACTGTCCTATGATGCCAAGGTTCCATCTCCACCTTTCTCACATGACTATGCAAATTCATTTAGCAGTGTCACTTTCTGGCAGGAAGGGTTCAAGAGTTACCACAAAAAGCTTTTTATTTTTCTCAGTAGTTTAAGTGGTAGGGCACCAGCGCCAGCATAGCCACTTAAAGAGGACATATTAAGCTCATTTTCAGGTTCATATTAGTGTGTAGTGTCTCTACTGGGACATGTCTCCATGCTTTAATGTTCAAAAAGCTCTTTATTTTTCTCATACTGTAGCACCTCTTTTCACCCTCTGTCTGAAACCAGAGCCCAGTCTGTTCTGATTGGTTAGCTAGCCGGCTCTGTTGTGATCGTGTCCCGCCCCTTAGCCTATCATGTATATGTGTTGGAAAGCTAGCCAATAGAAGCTTTCTACCAGTGGCGAACCGTGTTTATCACAACTGGACACACAAACCCCCCCGCCGCCCCGCCGTTATAATGTCCGTCTTTTCACTGAATCGTCGTCTTGAAAAGGGTACTCACAACAACCGCAACAACTTCATTTTCACCTGTAGCACTTGCCATTTCAACGTTAAAAACAATAAAACGGCATGAATTGCTTCGTCGAATTCATCTAGATCCTCTGTCTCGAGCCAGTTAACTAGCGGGCCTTCTAGAATACCCTGGAACCGAGGGAAACTCTGAAAGAACACGCCCATTGGCTACAAATCAATATATGATTGGTTGATCAAACTGTCAGTCCAAATGTACGCTCTCATTCAGTGCAACGGCCAGGGCGTTCTATCAAGGGTATAGAATACCTTGGTTGAAGGATATTCTACCCAGAAACCCAGAAGAAGATCTGATTGGTTGCTTTTCTTTTCTAACACAAAACCACTGAAATGCGTAGTGCCTGGTCCGAGAAGGACAAACAAATCAACGTAAAGTCATTTTACAGATCAACAACACACATACCATTCTCATTTATTCATTTTGTGTTCCAGGGTATTCTCTGAATGCCTTGAAGGCCCTGACGGTTCGCCACTGCTTTCTACTTGTTGCTCATTAGTACCTTTTAAAAATAACTTACTGTTACAGCAACTGGAATGAACCTATTAGCATTGAACCTTACTGATCCTCCACTGCCATAGTGTCCTATGGTTAACCAACTCCAGCCAGTATAAAGACACGGCTGCTTACAGTGTGTATCAGCAGCAGGAGCATAGACCTGTTCCAAAACAAGGCGTCATCTGAAACACAATGTGGTCCCAGGTCACAGGTTAACCCCCCCGCACAAAGCTCAGGAGACATCATGGGTCCAGCTCCATGCAGTAACGCTGCTGCAGGCCTGCCAGCTGTAAAGCCCACAGAAACCTATTATACTCCATTTTTATGGCAATGACAACAACTATCAATGGAGAAAAAGGGACAGGGTCTTTTCTCTAGAACGTTTCTCATTGGTGGACAAGATGGTGGCCTCTGCATATACATGACAATGTGTGTGCCGCTGTAACATGCTAAGCTCGCAGGATGGGCCATCCATTGGAAATAGAAAGGCTAAAACATGTTGTTGAAAAGGTAGCGGAGAAAGCGGTGGAGGACAGAGGCATGCTGGGAGCTTTGCAACAAGCTCTTCATGTATTGTAGAGCATGGGAACCACACTTGAACCTTCTTCTTTGCTCCTTATCACAAACAAAGGATATGGACTCTTCAGATGAGTCCTTTAATGAAGGAAGAGAGGAGTTAAGAGTTACTTTAACCCAGATTGATCAAGGCAAGGATTAAATATGGCTTCCTTCTTTCTGGAGAGCAGCCCATCAGCACTACACATGACACTTAGCCCCGCTGTATGAACAACACCCAAGAGCTTTGGTCACCGGAGACGTACACCGAATAAAGGAGCAGTTCAAGACTGGAGTTTCAATGTGACTTTTCCGCAGCAAATTATAGCATCTGAAACAAAGCAGTTTATTGGATAGCTAACACAAAGGAGTCTGGTACAGAATTCCCTTAGGTAAATCCAGCTTCATGGAGGTCAGTTTTTGTTTAAAAAGTTGCGTTTATTATGGAATTTGTGCTGCTGTTGTTGGTAAAGATTATCCTTTGCCCACCCAAACCTCTAGATTAATAATTCAGCTCTCTACGTCAACACCAAAAGAACATTATACCCTTCATGACGGTAGGATTTATTGCAGGATGTTTCTCTTACCTAATAAACTGACAGTGTTTATGTTGGGGACCACTAGTCCTATTGAAGTGTGAGTGAAGCTAAGAACAAGCAACGGCAGACCAATAAAATGCCTTCAATACGTCAGATTTCCTGTTAAACATTGCACTTGAACACACCAGCTATCTGACCATGCATGGAGGTTCTGCAATCGCCTGATTCCAGACTTCTGAAGTGTAATCCACTTTTTCTACTTATTCAGCCGCTCGAAAGGTTTGAAGTTGAGCTCATTGATAGTCATTTCCTTGGCTGAAGAAAGAGTTGGCCAATGAAAGCTTTGTCGTTGGGCTTAAGAGGACAAAGTCCCGATAAGAAAATATGCAACTCTGAGACAGGAAGTGATCATAGAAACACAATAACAACAGTGGAGTTTAAGAATAGCACAGGGTGGAGGGGCCTGTTTAGTTGTTCTCACCTGCATGATGTCAGTAGTCTGCATGTCTGCTCCAGACAACAATGTGGACACAGAAACAAAGCGAACCAGCCGACCATTTCACCCCGCTGTAAACTCATTTAAGAAGCCCAGAGCACTGATTGAATCAAGTGAGAGAAACGCAGTGGGCCCTCCATATTTTGTGAGTAACCAACAGTTACAGGAGGAAATCATCATGCATCCACTCCTTCATTTGCATAACAAGGGTTGCAGAGGCCCGATCAACTCAGTGAACCTTAAAAGAGCGTGCTTGTGGAAAAGGGACCCTACATTTCTCTCCAAAAGTAGCAACTTAACACTGCTGCTTCAAAGTGTGTGAGAGGGACATCCTAATCACCTGTCCTAAGCTCTGCCAGGTTGATATGTGTGGTCTTTCAGAGGCATGCATCTCCCAAACAGTCTTACAAACTGTTTAGTCGTTTGTTTGTGCACAATACGCAGAGCTGGCTGCAAGAAGCTGTGTTTCGCAAATAGCAGAAAAAACTCAAATAACCTATTATGGTTATTGGAGTTTTCCCTCTTCTGTAGTTTGCTAAATTAGTTTTTGGGCAAGTAAATGGTCTTCTTTCAAGTGTAGTATGTATTAATTTATTGAGCTGTACTTAAATCAGGTTTTAAAATTGTTTGACTGATAGAGATCATGCAATGTTATTATTGGTTTATTGATTGTTATGAACCTGCCTGAGGACCACAGATGGAAATTAGCTATTAGCTATAATCTGGCATATTGCATCTCTTCTCTTTGCTGAGATTAATGTTTTTGTATGCATGGTCCTTCAATAAATAAATACAAATACTTCAAAGTTAAAATCCCAAGTTCCCTCCAGAGGGAAACGCGTCCATTGGACTCCTTTGTTTACTTCCATAACATAGTGACATCACTATGCACTTCTCGCGCTTCCATTGGCTAGCACACATTGTGCGTAAAAGGCTAAGGGGCGGGACATCTTTAAGCCGTTGACCAATCACAACAGAGCCGGCCAGCTAACCAATGAGAGAAGACTGGGCTCTGGTTTCAGACAGAGGGTGAAAAGAGGTGCTGCAGCACAGGCGGTATGAGAACAATAAAGTTCCAGCAGAATGGAAATGAAAATGTCCTTTTTAAGATGCATCTTTTGGATGTACTGTATGTCCAAAGAATGCTCCTAAAACCTGAATAGCACTGGCACATTCCACATGTTTTGATGGAAAATGCTTCGGTCTCAATTAGACCTTATTCAGAGTAGTTTGTTAACACGAACCGTATCCAATTCGGAATGTTTTTATAATGATGTTATATTCTTGGAGTATTAGTCAGCATGTAAACATTGTCAGTGAGTCTTGTTAAAATGTTCATGGACAGATACAATCGCAGCAGAATGCAAACAGGCGTGTGTTCTCCCTGAAAAGGTCAGGCTGTGTGGTCGAGCTCTAATGAGCCGACAGAGAAGACCAGCTGGACACATTGAAGAGCAACAGGCTGGTGAGAGGAGCAGCTCCATCCCAGCTGAGAGCCAGTGGAGCAGAGCTCATTAACGTGGTGTGTCATTCTATGTTCCTGCACAACCATGAAAAATGACCCTCAGTGTGATCCCTCAGTGGATTCAGTCCACAGAGAGGTTTTTACTGCCAACTTGTCAAAAGAATACAAAAGAAATCACGTCTGCCCCAAGCACAGTCTTTTGCTGTCAATCTCACTCACACGTATACACACAGTTCTGTTGTGCCGGGCTGGAGGGCCAGAGAAACCTAACCACCGGGCAGAGAAACCACAGGTCCAGAAAAAGAAAAGTCAGTCGTTACACTCCCTCTGGCTCATTTCACCCTCCTGTGAGAGGAATGCTTTCTTTGGCTCTCCCATTTCCATTCTGCTTGCCTACCGGCCCCTTTTTCTCTCCCTCTCTATTTTCAGCCGCCGGATGAATTTGGGTTAGAGGTGGATCAAAGTAACACTACTCCAAAGCCCTGAACTCATACAAACAAGCGATGTCATGCACATGCTGGATGAGCGTGCTAACGTGATAGCAGACTGTCAGCTGCTCTGGGCCTTCAGAGAGACCAACACATAACCCTGCATGACAGAAGTCTTGTAATACAATATATCTTAAAGTCGTTTTTAGAGTTGACACTGAGTGAGACTGACAGGTCTGCGTTAAACTCCTGCAACACTTAAACGGAGTAGTGTTCAAAATATAATGTTGCACATGCATGTACAAATCAACACAACAGTCAGTAAGAGTGCATTGCTGTGAATATATGTTCATAAGCAACGGACCAAACAACATTCTGGCTCTCTTGCAACTTAATCCCTAATCTTACCAAGGTGATTCTAAGTAACAGTTGGCATACATGCATAATTATACTATGTGTATGCATGGGAAGAATATGCAATATTAAAAAAGGTGTATATAGTATTGTCTGTCAGGTAGATGAAGCTGCAGTTATTCAGAGTCACCTGAGCTTTATGATGAACATACAGTTAGTCCCTGAGGAAATGCAAGCTGCAAACAGTTCTTGTATCCAGAATAATGGGAGTTCAACTGATGATCTGTTGGAACTGAAGATATGTGTTGTTAGATACGTGTACATGTTTAAACATCTCAGATTTTAACCTTTTAAATGGCAAATTATGCTGATTTTCAGGTTTATATATATATATATATTCAGTTGTTATAATAAACATCATTCATCAATGGAAGTCTGTAAGCTGTTCCCCAACAGTTAGGAAGTCGGGGATCAACAAATTAAAAAAAAGGGAATTGGAACATCCCAGAGTCAAATCGCGAGACTGCAGTGAGGGAGCATGGGAAATGGGACAGCTGAGTGTTTCCCCGCCGCGCATTCCCCTCAGCTTGGCTGGATGTGAAATGAGACAAATTCCTGAGTATCTCTCTTGTGTCAACTTTGCAACTGTGTGTTAGAGCCTGGACAGCAGCCCGTCACCCCACCAACCCCCCAAAAACCCCTGCGAGAGGAATGTGACGGCTGCGCCTCCACACACTGATTTACTGATGCGTGCAGAATTCTCACACAAACATGTAGCATGGAGGAGGAGCAGTAGAGCCGCGTGTGTGCTCACATTCTGAGTGTGCTCACATTCTGAGTGTGCTCATATTCTGAGTGTGCTCATATTCTGAGTGTGCTTGTTTGAGGAAATAGAAAGGAAATGAAGATGGACATAGATATTTGAACAATTGATTTCATGGTGATGTTCTATACGAAACACCCACTAGAGTTTTTTCAATTAGCATTTCTTGGACCTAGCATGGCACTGGACGATCCACGGGTGGGTTCAGACACAATTGGGTCTGTGCTCAGAAAGTGGGAGGACGTATTTGAGGCATCCAAGGGTTTGAAGTTGACTCGGATGGACATAAAACTGGTTGAATGGAAAGTACGAAACATGAACGACTGTTAAAAAAAAAGTGTACAGAAGT
This sequence comes from Notothenia coriiceps, assembly GCF_000735185.1. Taxonomy (NCBI): domain Eukaryota; kingdom Metazoa; phylum Chordata; class Actinopteri; order Perciformes; family Nototheniidae; genus Notothenia; species Notothenia coriiceps. The sequence continues at coordinate 187,041 of NW_011332987.1, forward strand.
CAACTATCAAGTACTTTCCAGAAACGTTACGAGACATTCTGAAATTTAACCCAGCATACTTTCAGATTCTTTGTCTTTTCGTCATCCATTTTGCTGCCAATAAGCCTTGGGAAAGAAAGGGAACAGATATAAATATACAGCTGTCAAACCTTCATCAGGAAGACGGTTGCGTTTTATTTTTTTGCAAACTAAAGCTCGATCTTTTGTTCTATCATGAAGCAACACACCTTGATTTTTTTGGGGGGGAAACCCTATCCCTTCCTTGTGGACAGTTTCTGCTTACCTGTGCTTTAGGAGCACCTGTTCACTCCTGTGTTTTTATACGATGACAAAGAATATTTCTACAATTCTGTTTCACGATACTGACAAGTGTCAACCGTTGAGACCAATGGGAAGTAAATAAAGCCATCCAGAGTTTAATAAAAGAAGCCTTTCAAATAGGAATATACAGGGATGAAGAAAGACTTCCGGGACAAACAGGTCTCCCCACCTCAAACCTGACCCTAATCTATTGTGGTTAACAAAGGGTGCAGCTGTAGAAAGGGCTTTTGGCCTAATTCCTTGATGCTCAAAATGCCAAGCAACCCAGTGCATGTTCAGAGCCTCCCCGTGCCCCTACAGCAGAACATGTGTTTTGTTTTTATAACTTGTCAGCCATCAGAGAATCTGCTCAGTGGAGTTCCGGTCGAACAAAGACAACACAGCTCAAACACAGTGGAACTAATGAGGGAGGTGGTTACGTAACAATCTCCTACTGTTGTCACATAAAAAGACTCTGTGGAGCCAAACTCCTCTTCCTCCCCCCCCCCCGCCCTCTCGCATTTTCTCACGTTCACACTGAGAGAAAGTCTCACCTGGGCCATGCTGCAGAAACATCCTGAGGAGGCTCCAGTTGGAGACTCAGGGAAACCCGAAACTGTCTGTCTCTCCGCCGCAGGATTTATGCAGCCCGACGAAATAAAAGAAGCCCATGAGNCAGCAAAACACAAGCTGTTTGTAAAGTGCTGTTTCTGGGTAGCACTTTATAATCCCTCCTTTGTAGACAAGCAACTGTTGATTCAACCCTGAGCAGTGGGATTTTTATTCTAGGCATGTCCTGTTTTATTAACGCAACGAGTTACACATTTTAGACACACACACACACACACACACACACACACACACACACACACACACACACACACACACACACACACACACACACACACACACACACACACACACACACACACAGAGAGAGAGAGAGAATTCATTGGAAAGCAGATATGCACAAACAGGCTTTGAAGGTAATAGGAAATAAAGACTACAAGCCCTTAAAGAGCCGGTGCGAGCAGACAGTCATGAAACAAGGAACAGAAAATATTCCAGACTTTCACATTTCCTCGTCTCTGAATACGAACCTCTGCCATCAGGACAAAAGTGCAGATCAAACCACTGGAAGCTATCGTTTGTTCAACCTCCATCAAGCCTATGACACTAATGCTATATCTTAGTGCAATAAAGGAATGTGCATTTTGTACAGAAACATTTCACACATTTCAGCTGTCAATTCGCTTTGCATCAGCCAATCGGTTTGCTGCTCCCTCACTGCGAGTTGGACCCAGGTACCCTCCAATAAAAACACACCCGTTTGCTATCCTGGCTACAAAATGGTGGAATGAGCGTCCCATTGATATCAGGACAGCAGGTCTACAAATCTTCGTCGCTAACTAAAAATCCATCTGTTTTTCTTGTACCTTGGCCATTAAATAAAAAAAGGATAATGGTTTGGCTTATTTAATGCAAAAATATCAGATATAAGAGTTTGTATCTTTATGGTTCATTGCACTTATTGTGAGTCGCGTTGGAAAGAAGCGTCAGCTAATGAAATGTAATGTAAAATCAAATGTCTTGTATAAGATTTTATTTGTGGTGTTTTCAATGTAAGACGACAAACGGTAACACTGTGCCTAAGACTAATTTCCCCCACGTATAATAACGTTGAGTCTATCCTACTTTAAGTGTCTTCTCTAACGACGTTATTCCAACCAACTAAACATTCTTGAATTCTTTATAAATCAGGGTAGGTCCAAACCAAAGGAAGCTGACACCGTCGGTGTTTAACATTCATTGAGGTGAAATAAAACCGTTAAAAACAATATGGGAAGCAGCTCAGTGCTCTTATATGATGCTAATGACTCAGGAGAGACAGAGAGAAGCCTGTGCTGCTGTATTCTGCTGTAGGGGTGGTCGATGAAAATATAATAATCTATTACTGGACTTATTTTACTGCAGGAAAAGTGAAACGTTACCTGCTGAACTTACAGGCTCTAAAATTAGCCCGTCAGCCACAAAAATCCCTGTGCTGAGCAGTACAACTTTTAAATGCCTCCGGAAATATCAGGGTGGAGTGAGCTGTAGACATCTGAAAATCTAAATATGTGGAGTTTCTTTTCTTAACTGAAAAAGGAATTTGCAGCAGGTAGAAATTCAGTAAAGTAAGGTATCAAAAGTGACCTAAAAGTAGACGTTTGCTAGGGATTATGAACAAATAATGCCAAGCTGTATATAAATCAATACAATATTTCAATGAATTGATAATGAAATCATTCAAACAGAGCTATCATCAATATTGTGCTACAATAGTTTGCACAACAAAAAGAGATTAGGCTCACCCGCTAGCTGCATGATGTAAAAAAAAAAGTTGATCCTCTTAAAACACGTGAAGTCGCACACTGGCTCTGACACTGATAATCTGCAGCGGACTGAAACACACACACAGGCCCGCTGCGCTGCTCCATGCCAGACTCTTTAAATGCCCCACAGAGAAGGTGGCAGTTAGCGTTTGGCACCGCTGTCGTTCTGGCAGATTTAAATTCCCAAAGCCCTTTGAGATGCCTTCAAACATAAATGCACTTCATCCAGCGCGGTGAATGAGCGCCACTGAGGAGAAGACATGCAGTCACCAGGAGAAAATGGCCAGTCTGTGCAGATTCTGGATCAGCTGCACTGTTGCTAGGCTTGAGGTTTTTCCTCACCAAACATTTGTTTTAACTGCAAGCACTTATTCAGTTTTTGTTTTCAAAGAAACAATATCTGTAGGAAATCGACACGCCCAGGCCAATTTGATGGATTTAAAAATATGTGATGTCCCCTAAGAAAAAGTTTAAAAAGAAAAACACAGTGCTTTCAGTTTCTAACAATTGTGAGCGATATCAGACCATTGATTGGCTTTCATCAGATTTTATCACTACAATTGTAATTGTTTAGATTAGGCAAAGTTAGCTGAATCTATCCAAAGGCACATTTTGAAAAAACAAGTGCAATTTTATGGTTAAAACTATGAGTCAAAACAAGACAGATCGTATTAGGGTTTATGAAACAAACTTAATTTATACGATGTGATTTAGGAAAAGACTGGGTTAAGCTGAAGCAGTAGATGAAGACAGTTCCCACAATTCATTGCTGCTGTGGTTTCTGAGCTGTGACCCAGACTTATACTTCTGTAAATTACAGAGGAGCCTCCTGATAGCGTTAGCCCACACTGTGTCCTCAGAGTGGGAATGGAGTTTGGTTTATGGACACAATAAGCTCCGCTCCTCTGGGAATCCACCACTGACAGTATGAGCCCAGATATTTGGGTTCAAGCTGGGGTCACGGCTCAATTTCTCTCCCTCACACTGCAGCGTGGAGGTACCCAAACAACAGAGAGGCATCACAGGGGATTTTAAAAAGGCATACGCACTCTGAGTGACTACACGTTGAAACGTTTTATCTGACACAAGAGGTTGTTTTCTAGGCTTTTCCTTGAAGCCACAGCACGGAACAATTATGTCCTCTTTTGACAGAGGGTATCATAACTAACACCAAAGAGTTACAAAGCACCACAACAACTTTAGACGCCTCGGCGGCCATATGGTTTCAACTACTCAGTCAGTAGCTGGGGTCATGAGAGCCTTTGAAACTCATATAAAAAGAGCATTAGCAGTCATCCAGAAAACATTCAAGCAGGTAAAGGGCGAACAGAGGCTCCAATAAAGCATCAAAGGATGGATCAATCATCTATGTTATGGTTTCGTCTCAGCGTCTGGACTTTAATAACCAGGTTATTTGTCCCCTATGCCTGGCATTAATAAAAAACAATGTTCTTTTTTATTTACCTCATCTCAAATCTGTGTCAAAGTGAATTTAAAATGATTGTACACCCCATAAAGTAAAAAAACAATGATGCTGATAGATGAAAGTACAAGTAGGCACATAACAGGTTACAAAAGCACTTACAGGGGAACACAGACGTAGGGCTGCTCTATTAATCGTATTTTAATCGCAATTACGATTTTGGCTTGCAATGATTATGAAAACAACATCAAAAAAAAACGATTTAAAAAAAAAAAAATTATTATTTATTTAAAAAGAAAAAAAAAAGTATATATTTTTTTATTGTTTTTTCAATTGAATTATACTTAAAGTTCAGGGTAATCAACTGTTAAAAACATACTACACGTTTTTTTTTCAATAAATGGATGTTTTCAAAGTAAATAGATAATCGTTTTTAAATAATCGTGATCTCAATTATTGACCCAAATAATCGAGATTATGATTTTTGCCATAATCGAGCAGCCCTAGATTCACTGATCTCATGTCAAGGCCCTGAATCTTTTTTTAATGAAGCTACATTGGGCGGATGTATCCAGGTATGGTGTTCACCTTATTCGCCCTTTGAATCCTACCTTTAAGTGTTGAAATGTAAGGCTTTGAGTGGGCTGAGCAAAAACACTGATCTCTATGATTGCCAACAGGGCTATGTTCACACAGGTTTAATATTCATGCAGAGGCACTACAGTTTATAATGTCTGTGCTGTGTCAGATGAATCTGTCAACAAAGGAAAGCCGCAAAACAACTAGTCTGAAGTAGACAAGATAAAAGAAGGATGTTCCTACCTGTGGAGGGGCAGACTGGCATCTGAGTTTCTGAGGAGATAAAACAAAGACAAGTGAGACATTTATAGGATTTTAAAGGAATACTCATGTTTTGAATGAGGAGTGCCAAGACAATACTTCTCAAACCATATCCTTCTGCACTGCCCATTTACATGATGTGCTTGGTATGTTTTTTGTCAGCAAGTGGCTATACACACAGCCTCTCTAGGGTGGTTATGATTACATACGTCAGTCAAAAGTACCCTCCAACTTTTCATGACTTTCCTGCTAGAGAAAGCAACTTTTAGAGCCACTTTTTAAGCCTACAGCTGGGCTTAATCCTCAGAGCAGCAGGAGAACTCCTTTCAATAAGTCACTGTGTGGCCTCTTTGTCACCAGGTGTTTTCAGAGCAGCCCTCATAGACTCTGAGTCTCAGTTTGAAGTTTCAACAGCAGCAAAAGAGCATAAAACGTTTCATTGGTGTTCTCACAAACCGCGTGTTAACCCCCAAACTTCTTAAAGATGCAGTCACTGACACATGTGGTTCCTCTGTTGTGCTTTGAAGACTGAAATTCCACATGAAGACTTGACACAATAAAATGAACACAACACTATATCATGTGTTACAGTGCGGGTGGTCATGGGTAATAAATTGCTCAAATGCCAGTCTTACTGGATCACGTCTGTGCTAATAAGCTGGTGCTTATTAAGCCATGCTGAGTTTGAAAGGCTATGATTTAACAAAAAGAAAAAACCAGAAACAGAGCAAGGAGAGGAGGCAGTCGATACCACAATCAATGAGTCAGCATGGAGTTCAAATGATTACGATCTTCCTTCCTGGTGGCCAATTACTGGGATTATTTTATGAATAACGTGAAAGCTTTTCAAAACTCACTGAGATTAAATCAAGCAAATACTGAAGTCATTCCAGGCCTAAAGATTTCCAACAATTTATGATGTCGTTTTGTCGACACTAGTGCAGCTGCTGAGGAAAGCAGAGCCTGCGGGCAGGTTTAAAACATGACTTTGCTTGTTCCTGCAGTCAGCGCTATAGAAGACAAGAACTCCGAGGACATGTTCCACCTTGGGGGTCCTCCCTCTTCCTGACACGCCCCGGTCTGATTAGGCCTGCTAATGGTTTCTCAAGTCAATGTGCAGTGAGTCATGAAGAAACCTTCTTGATGAAGTGCAGGTCGAGTCAGGCCTTCGTGCATCTACACCTGAATGATGTCAGAATTTACAATGGGTCTCTTAAAATAGAAGCAGCTGTTTTGCATTGGCGGTTTGGCACATATCACACCAAATGAAATGTGCATTGTAGAAGGGATACTTTCGCAATCATGAATATCCTGTGATTTATAAAGCCATGACATCAGATGTTGTGCGGAAGTCACCAAAGTCATAGTCACTATATCGGTCTGGCCTCTTAAACTACCAGGATATGGCTCAGCGGCTCTAAACAGGTTTCTCCACTGAAAAGTCCAACTGTCAGCTATAACGATTTAATGTGTAAACACAATAATCTTCCAATCTGAAACCACAGCATGATGATTATAGCAAACATATGCATTTATTGTTTTGATGGCTCTTACTACGGATGATTCAGTCTTGATGCAAGGTTTTGGACTTATGAGGCACCTACAAAAACATGAGCCAAACCTATGAAGATGTTCTGCCTTGAGGGTCCACCCTTCTCCTGACACGCCTTGGTCTTATTACGCCAGATAATGGTTTTGTCAAGTCAATGTGCAGCTAGTCATCATGACAAACCTTCATGAACTGCAGGTCAGGACTCCTGGATGACGTCAATATGAACGGTGGGTTCGCTTAAATTACACATAATAGCACCTGGTTTGCAATAAACACACATTGCACTCGATGATGCAGTCATAATAACCTGCAATGCATGAAATAACTATCTAGTGTTTGTGTTTTTAACCCTGGCAGCATGGTAGCAAAGGTAGAAAAAAAGAAACCAATCATGTCTGATGCAGTATGATATTATGTCGGCTTGTAATTTTTCCAGTCTTTTGTCTTATTCTATTATGGAGGTTAATTGACACCGTAAGAGTTAAGAGAATGTATTCAGATGTTCTTTGGCCAGATCACTAATTGATATGTTTGTGCCAAATAGTCAGAAGTGGAACAGAAGACTGCTGAATAATATCTGCAATGTTACTGCAGTCAACAGTAAGCATGTAAAAAGCATTCATTATTACTTATTCTGTTTTATTAGCTTAATTGGGTGACTGACACCCAATTCTGTACTTCTCTCCAGGTTAGGGCCCGAGTTTGTTTACACCTCCCTCTCTAGACAAATTTACAAATTTAACAGCCAAACATGTTAGGTTTAAATGTCAGAATATTCTCACCTGGTACCACCTGAGCAAGGCCCAGCAGAGCAGGTAGGCAGCCAGGCTGAACTTCGCGGTGCGGTAGTCCTCCGGGGGACAGGTGAGCTCCGGAGTAAGCTCCCCGCTGCTGGGCTCCTCTCCCCGGGCTGACACGCTGCTCCCCGCGGCAGACTCTCTGTCACCTCCCTGGTTATCCATCATGGTGCTGCTGTGAGGTGGTATGTGGCTCGGGAAAAGTTTTCAGTCCACCTAAAAGTACCTCAGACTTTTCCAGGAGCACTGTCTGCTACTTTTAACATAGTTTCCCATGCTTTCTGCTCTGCTGTCAACTTGTCTCCACTCTGGTGATGCTAGCTGCGGACCTGGTCACGCTCACGTCGAAGATTTAACTGAGCCGCAACTTTGAGCGGAAACGAGTTTATTCTTTCAAATTAAAAGTCCCATGACTGCCTTTCAAATCCACGCTGAATAGCTGCTGCCTGTGCTGTGCTTTATCCTTCACAGTGTGCAGGCTTACAGCGCCACATGGTGGTAGAACATTTTAACACATTCAGATACGTTTCCCAAAGAAGCCATGATCATGATTCATTGTGTTTGTTGGCACATTGCATGGTTTATTGCTAAATAATAATTACAATGTTTAACTTAAATAGTACTAATTGGGATTTTTGTTTTAATATCTCACAGGTGCTCTATCATTTTAATTTGAACGACGTTGTCATCAGTTTTTTTCCACTTAACTACATTATTATTATTTTTTAAACACCGCTCTTGTGTAATGATAAATGTGTCTTTTGATTGACCTTAATGGAGACAAACGATGCACATTAGTCGTGGACCAAAAAGTGACAGCTCATAATTCAACACTGTGTGGTGAGCTAAAAAGAACAAGCCCTTGTCGTTACTCCCAGAAGCTACAGACTTACTTCTATTTCAAAACAAGAGTTAAGTTCATCGTGAATTTCCCTTGTAACATCATTTTGATCACACATGACTCTCATCTAGTCAGAACATTGAAACATAGAGCTGTGAAATGTGTTATTGTGAAGAGCCTGTAAGAAAGAAAATGATATAGAGAATGTGAAGTCTCTTTTTAATTAAAATAGTTTTGCAGCATTGTTGATTAATAAAGAGCCAGTGCAGAGTTTCAGAAAAACGGAAAATTCAACCCTGAAACCGCCAATAGATAAAACGTAACAATGATTGCATACCGTAACATGCAGAACAAGCAATAATGCATAGAGATACACAGTCACACATCTTTAAACATGCTAACAATAAACCAAACCTTCCCGGAGATAATCCTCACACAAAACAAAACTGGGGCTGGTCTATAATTGTAAATTGTACATCAGCGTAGATAAGACAATTAAATAGACAGACTTTAGTTTAAATTAACTTTGTGCATATCCTTTACACTGAGGTACACCACCTGAAACACACACAAACACAGTTACACAGGATTACCTCTTTGACCACGAGCTGAATTGAACAATAATTGAAAGATAAGAATTCAATATGAATTATTGACACTCTTTTTCCGTTTTTTTTTCAATGTCAGTGAACTATTACAGAGCTACCTATAATCTATTTTTTTTTTTGTGAAAGCATCTCACACTCACCTGAGCATGGCAGGGGTCAGGGTAGTCCCGGATGTCCTCTGGGAAAACAGAACGGATCAACTTTTTGACCTCTTCAGGGTAAACGTACGTGGGCTTCCACACACCCCCGTTCTTCACACCGACCCCTTGAAGCCTCTGGAACAAAAGGGAGATGAATAATATTAGAGAACAAGTGGTGGGGCTGAGACAGTACTTCATGATTGCCAGGGGCTGTTAATATGCAAGACTAATCGTTAAACATTATTTGTGCCCATTTTTCAATTTACCAATGAATTTGTGTTTTATTTATTTATGTGGTGAAAGCAAGGCATGAGGATGTAATGGAGGTAGAGGTAGAATCACCAGGTACTCAAGTGTGACCAGCTTATTACACATGTTTTCTGATTGTTGGAGCAGGAGAAACAGGGTATTTTCTCTGAACACATTAGAGACATATATTTATGACATAAATAATTGAATTTGTTCACATGTCACCTTTAACTGTAATTCGTTTTTGCCTTACCTCAATGGTCTTTTTTAGTTTCCAAAACTTGCATGAAAAAAGCAATGGTTGTTCCTCATGGGATTTTATTACATGAGCACTGACCAGTTTCCTCTGCAGAATCCTGTAGACCTTCTTCCGACGGGCGTGGTCAGACCTCAGGTGTTTGGCAGCTTCTAGCACCGATGCTATCCACACAGGAAGTCTGAGGAAACGGGAGGAATGAGATTCGTATCGAAATGGTTATTTCCTGAGCTGTTTAAGATAACACAACTGATAACTTCTGTTTCCATTGACCATGGTATTCTGGATTATGAAATCTTTAGCTTACCCAAATGAACAGCAGAGATCAACGTACACATCCATGAGCAGGTTGATGGAGGTCCGTGGACTCACAGCAAATCTGCCAGTAATAGTCACAGTGTGTGAGGGTTACCTGTCAATCAGGGATACAAAGATACTTAGGCATCAAATCAAACCATAACTGAGCAGTACCACCTGTAGCAAAATTGATTTAAACTATTTAAAAAATCGCTCTGTGCTCAAATGTCTTTATCTGCAAAATTACAAATGAAGGCTACTTATTATCTTTTTTATCGTTCAATCTATAGATAATCCCTTTCATTAATTGTTAGGTCCATGGAATATCGAGTTTAAGGCATTTAAACACAAAGCAGCAAATCTTCCCATTTCAGATACTACAAAATAATGTTTTACCTGATCAAAATTAATTAAAGTAATTGATTAACTGTTTCAACACCAACTGCTATCATATTTACACCCCACAGACAACAATGCAGTTTCAACTATAACCTTTAATACCTGTGAGTGACAGTTGAACTCTCTATAATGAGAGTTATAAAGTGTAAAAAGTAACATTAATGTGTCAACAGTAGCAATGAGTTAGCCTGCTGTATAACATTAGCATGTCAGGTTATTACAACTGAATTAACCTTAAGGTAGTTTTGTCTGATAATGTTACCTGGAATTAATTTTACTTTAATGTATCTGCTTCATGAACTACTTTATTCTGCTTTTATTCTAAGCATATGTCGACAGTAGGCTACAGATAAAGTTGATAAAGTTACCTGTGATTATGTTGAGGTCTCGGTTACTCTCCTCCTACCCAGAGTTCCTAGCGTGAATACAAGTCCTTTAGTGCCTCACTCAGCAACTTCAGGTGAGCGGGAAAACACATCGACAGGAAACAGACTTTAGATCGCAACACCGGTGTTGTGCCGTAGACTGAATGCTTGTCGGTGTTGTGCTTATTATACATCCATGGTTTTGCCGAAATATGCATACCCGCCGAGATATGCATGCACGATGCACCTCGCGGATGCGCGCACAGTTAAAAGCGAAAACTCCCAGACATTTCAACGATTTGTACGGCAAAGTACGGTTTGGAAACGATATCATTTCCTCTTTGGCAAGGTTTGTTTGATCAATCTGTCATTATTTCTCAGGGCGAATTCTCTTGTGTTCTTTTCGCTATGTTTTTAAGCATTTCAGACAGCTTTACTAAACTGTTATTCTAAAATGAGGTTTTGAAATGTGAAAAAATAATGTAACGTCCACTCTGTCAAATAAAGTGCTGTGCCAAAAAGGAAATGTCTCTTCTGCCTGGGGCCCCTGTGTCTTGCGGAGCCACTGAACATGACAAGTAATAATATCACATTATATGATATAGTCAGACACTGTGTTATTTCAAATCAAGCCTAACGAATAATTAGTTCAAACTGGCTTTACTCACTTGAATTGCTCCTTAGAATGTAATTGTACTCTGTGGTTTTCTATGCAACACATTTTTGTAATGTAATGCCACTCGTATTTTATGTATTTGTGCATCGTAAGGTGACATTGAATATTTTGAAAGGTGCCCTCAAACAAAATGTATTATTGTTATTGTATCTGTGCCTCTCTCACACTGTTAATGTTCTCTTTTTTTAGACAAGGACCAAGGTTAATCCTGGTGTCGTTAGGGAAGATCTGCACGGTTCTGTACAGCCCATGTTCAGCAGAACAGGTGGTGCAGTTTCCTGGTTTGGCACCCCCACTATAACTTTGTCCAGGGTAGTCGTACTGTTACCAAAATCCCACCAGTGTTGGTTGTTTCCATCTTATTTGAGAAGGTTTTCCATCTCCGGCAGAGCATATTTTCTATCCTGAGGATAATTAAAACCTTGTATTCGCATGCTGACCAAGTCCTTTCTCTTTTTCTGTTGTACTGTCTGAATAAAATTACCCTTTTTTCCTGGCAATGAGAAATCCCTGCTTTTATAACTTCAAGTCTTTCAAAGTCTTTCAACTGCATGAACAGAAAATAAAGAAGACCGTTTGGGCTAACCCAAATGTGTGGTATATTCTCCATTGATTACAATAGGTTTGTAAAAGCTAATTACAATAAGACCAATAATACATTTGTATTGTTCTTAATATTAGTGTTCATCATTGTTGACATTTGTATTTTTGCATAATCATTAATTATGCATGTACTGATCATTTTTCCCTGTAATTGTAAAATATAAAATATAGGTGAAATGTACATATATTTATATTATTCTTTGCCTTTCCAAAGCATTACATCATTATTTACACAACAAGAAAATGACTTTTTTTTAACACTATTTCACCTTTTCAGAACTACTTAAAAACACGTGTCAGCCTACGTCATTAGTTGACAGCAACAAAAAAATAAGAATTGACCTGTAAGAAATGACAGTATCAACCAGAAAGCTAATTGTTGTTTTTCAATCTTAGTTTTTTCAGAGAAAACGAAAAGGCAAAGAATAGTAGGGAATAATACAGGACAGAATAAATGCATAATTTTTATGCAAAAACATAACTAGTATGACTATGCTACAATACTCCTTTTTTATTTAGGAAAGACACATGGTGGATGTCCATCAAACATGCTGCAGACTTCAACATGTTGGCCAGGTAGAAACCACAGCTGAGCTAGTCCCAACAATGCTTTAGATTTCAAAGACGAAGTAGTCCTTGACACCAGCAAATTGTAAAACAAAGTAGACCTACTTTTACATATGGGAACTGTAGAATATACTGTTCTCATGGACAAAAGGTCTACTTTTGATAAGATTAAATATTCATCTCAACAGTTGTGACTACAGTGCAACTTCTGTAATACCATTACATGCGTCAGCAATGCAATGTAATGTAATGACATAGCAGCTTATAAAGCTAATTGAATGATGTTTCAGTTCATGTCCCATTGTTTTTATTCCTCAATAAATAACACATCTGATATCTTTCTGTGAAATCCCTTCTTTTCCACAACAGACCAGTAACCGGGCACTTCCACACGCCCTGAGCTTAGGATGGGTCAGGCTTTGGGTCAGTGTGAACCGAGCCAGTGCAGCAGCACAGCTTGTAGTAAATGTCCGGGCCCCGCTGGCCTTCACAGTGCCTCTGAGTTTCTGCTGAAATCAGTAAGGTTTCCCTCCGATAGCAGCGATCATCTCCTGCCTCTCTGCAGCTGTCGGCATGTCCGGTTTCACTCCTTCTCTTCTCCGCAGCACCATTATGTTTTGCTACAAGGAAACAAACACAAATTAAAAGTATTTTATATATTACACAGGTCAAAATGATTAGTTAGAGGAACTGAAATCTGTGTTCTCTTCAAAGCCACCATTGAGAAAAATACATTTTAAATTGCAGATCAGTGAACTAACCCTGCATTGATCAGTAAGTTGGTTTGTGTTATTGTGCAACCTTGTTTTAAATAAAATAAATGAATACATTTTCTGGGGAATTTGAAGACAAAAACGTAAACTAAATTATACTAACTTCTTTTAAGCGTTAAAATGGTTAAAGATCTCACACGATCACTGGTGACCTTTGTTCTCATTTAGACATGAGACATACATGTGAAATAATGATCACATTAACATAATATGGTGCATGTCTTAAAGGAGTTTGTTTTAAATCTGTCTTGTGCATCTTCCAACAATTTACGTTTATTGCTTTTTCCTCTTAATCCTTTCCGCAAATATAGGAAAGCTGATGCTTATGACTCCCCTTTTTATCAAATGTATTTTAACTTTAATAGACTTTAGGCCCATTTCTCTCTGTGTTGCAGACCCAACTGAGGACAAACCTCCCCCTATGCCCCTCACTGTGCAGACACCCTGACCCACCAGTGGGTGTCACTACTGCAGCATCAATGACTGCTGACTTCTCAGCCATGCACAGGTAAACATGAGAAAGCCAGTGTGTTCTCCTTGATCCTGGAAACATGCACTCACCCAGTATTTCCTACAGCTCTTATATCTCAGGAAATAGTTTGAACACATGCTCTTGTCATAGCTGTTGACATTCAAACACTGCTGGGACGCATCACTTTCCTGAAAAACAGAAACAAGTTTCAGGATTAGAAAATTAGAAACACAGTTACCTTGCAGCAGGCCGATGTTTGACACAAAGCAAGATGTAAAGGGTAGGTAAACGTACGTCTATGCATGGGTTATTGTCCTGATTCCGAAGCTTTCGTAAGTTTTTTTTATCCATCGGGATCTGCAAAGATGGAAAAAGAGGTTCAGGTTATGCACAGTTTCGTTGTTTAACTATTGTATGGGTGCATGTATTACTATTCATGAATCACATGTTACTGGGATGAATGTAAAACATACATCAGAGTAATACCTTGAATATTTAAATAAAGTCAGCAGAATAAAACTTGCAAATCTTTGAAACAACTGTAATATTGTTGTTGGACAATCTAAATGTCTGTATCTTTAGAGGCTAGAGAAAGGGTCCCAAATGGCCTCAAAGGATAAAAAATACAGATATGATACATCATATTCATAATGTCTATCAGAAGTTACACTCCACAAAACCACTCTGCATTTGTTACAATAAATGTTCCCTTTAGGTGTACACATGTTGCTATCACTAACCACATAAGGTGTAAGTGGTGCAAAGGTAAACAGCAACTGAACCATGTTTTTTAGGACTAGTAATATTAAAAATATGTCAGCTTGGTATGTAACATATATGCCGAATTGAAATTGGCTTCTTCCTCTTGTAGGAAATGTCTTTAATCGTGTCGACAGGTGGTGTACATTTAACAAATAACACGTTTTACTAGACTTCCCAAATGATTCAATGGAGATTGGTGTCCTCCACTACACCATGTAGCGTTGCTACATAGTAGCATGTTGACCTTCACTCATGTTACCAAACAGCTTCCATTCAAACTTCATAGCGACTGTGCATTAAGATGAGGTAAATGGGAAAAGCTAAACAAAGTTAATACATACCTTCTAATGATAACAACTTGTATCCTGCAGTAGTCTAATGAATTGTGGATAAGCGTAATATCCACACCAGTGAAGAGTATCCCGTGTGTGAAAGGACCAAAAATAACTGCTAATGCTAGTTATTCAAATGTTATGTTATGATGTGTATCCTCTTGAAATGCTAACAAGAATGTTGCTTTAAAGAGCTAGTGAGCAGCTATACATTAGCATACATGTGGCTAACTGGTAAAGCAACACAACCCATAGGCTAATACCTCCCCTTCATGCTCAAGATAACTCCTCTCTATTTGTTGCAACAGCGCACCAAGAAAATCACCCGCACCGTCAGAGACAACTGACAGCGACATCAGCCAATAGGAGCCCTGGAAAACGAACAGAATGACTGACAACCCTGTGAGCCAATGGAATATCTTGGCAGCCATGTTAGTCTTCCTATCCTTGTAAATTCTACTAAACCACATTTAAGCGATTGACAGTGCATCGAGCAAGTCCAAAAATGAGTTTTACTGAAATGGACTGTAGCTGACACTGAGGGGAAAGTGGCAGCGGCTTACACAAATCAAAAGAGTGGCGAGTGGGCGGGATTTCAGGTGGGCGTGGCTAAATCATAGTTGGGTTGAATCGCAGCGCATACACAATGGCTGCTCGAAAGTGGGGAAAGCAAACAATTTTCAGGCCCGCCGCGTCTAGCAAAAAATATGAGAAAAAAATTATTAAAAATTCGGAAAATAGTTGAAAGTGAAGAAAAACCCAACAGAAAGAATGTTAAAGCGACCGGGGTAAGTTTGATGTGAATTAAGTGAGCGGTTACCCTGTTCTTGAATTAAAATATCGGGGTTATTTAAATTATGAGAGAGGGGTGAGCTGGGGAAAAAGTTTGTGTTAATCAGTACCCAGTTTAGGACCGCAGAGAAAAGCAGGGGACGGCACACGCTTTGATATTTATTAAAATAAATTATGTCACTGGTCGTATTAGTGTCACGGTGCGTGTCCGCGAACATTAAAGACCACCGGAACCAGTAGCGTAGGAAAGTTGAGCAAAGTTGCCTCCTAACTTAGTTTATTTAAAAAAAATATAATAACAACGCTAGTCCGGTAAACACGTACAGGAACAGACGCACTTTACTTCGGCAATAACGTCATTATCACTTTTATCTGCATGTACATTGATATTTACCTCATTTTCACACTTTATCACAAGCTGTGCCAACTTACACTTATCGATTCCAGCATCTCTTTTCTGAAACCGTAATGCCACCATGTAGCGGCTACAGTGACATTTTGTCATGCTTCTCCTTTTAGCTTTATGGCTTTTTTAACCCATTGCAAGTATCGATCCCGGTGTCAGACACACACATGACAGGTCGGCTACTACCCGCTGCAAGCCTCGTAAACAACACACGGCAATTGCTTGTCAATAAAGCTGCAAAATGGAGGGAGAAGTCAAGGCAGAGTAATTATGCGATGCCCCGACTTTTTGCTCTTTAAAGGACGTGTGTTCACTTTTAGCGGTGTGGCAGGTTGCACTGTGCACATTAGAAATGGCTATGTAAGAGATGTGGTGCAGGATATCGGTGTTATAAGCGTTACACTCAAGCTACTAGGTATCAAAAGCATCTCCCATGGTGTTATCGAGGTGTAGCCCGCCAGAGCATTGGTGTGGCTGCTTGTAAAAGTGATATTGAAACAGTCACTGAGAGGAAGTGTGTTGTCAGTGTTGGCTCAAGTCTCTGTTTACACCTGTCTTAATGTGCTGATATGGATTAATGTGTAATTGTTCTGTATTTACCATGGCATGATTTTGACTGTTAATACCTGCGTTGTTACTGATATCAATCTGATTGCATGTAATGATGCTAATGTAAGGCAGAACTAGTAGCATGAGAGAAAAAGATTATTTCTTTGATGCAGAAGTTTGCTATTAGCCGTTATAAATTACTATAATTAGTCGATGCCTAAAACTAATTTTCTATATAAGATATTAGGAGAAATATTTAAGAGCTTCGGAGCATTCATACATTTGACTAGCTTAGCCTTTTGCTAATCATTTTCCTAAATGTTAAAGTGTTATTCTATAAAGGCTTGGTGAGCCTTCTGAGTTTCTCAAATATGTAACATTCTTTGACAAGATGTGGGAAATGAATTTGGATTTGCATCATTCTGTCTTATACATGTTTGAATTGATTTGATAATGACCCTTTTAAAATGAGTTGCTTTAGTTTTTTTGAAGACAAGATAATTGATTTAGTCCAAGTAAAAACATCCTCCTTGAGCCTGGGTTGTTTCTGTAGCTTTTCTGAAGAAAGGTAATTGTTAGTAATGAGATCAATATTGCAGCCTTAATAAAATAGACATTTTTGATGTGCTTAGCAACTTCTCTTAGCCCTGAAACAAATGTTTGTTAACGTGTGTTTCAGTAAATATGACAACTTTCCCCAAACCATGGTCTTATCAAACACAGGGCATTTTGTTATTACTTTTAACTGTACACTTTTAATTAAAAAATAATCAAAATGTATAAGAATATGCAAGATATTTAAGATTTGTTTCTATATTGATGAATACTTATATTTAGTTGGTACGGTTATGGCAAGTTGCTAATTGCTATAAATAAAGACACATAAGAAGAAGAATTCTTAATATCATTATGTTACTTAAAATTATTCAAATAAAGATTGAATGCATAGTGAATCTTCTTTTACATTTAAATCACTAATAAGTCTTTATTACTGCAGGACAGACGGCTGTTATCAATCTAGATATTTGCAGTAATTTAGATCATATCTGTTAGAAAAGTATGAATCAATTCAGAGGCAAGGGCTTGGCATAAATCTCTGTTTCAAGAGTGAAAGGCTCCAGGATTTATTCTTCTAACAAAAGCTACACAACCATTCTAATTTAATTAATAAAGAAATATCAGCCCTTTGTGCAGTAACAATGAAGCAGTGTGCTACATGGATAATGTAGTATCAACTTTGTACTAGTAGATATGAGTATTGTGTCCATAATAAGATTATATCATATAAACATGTGCAGACTGATAAATCTACGTGTATTTTGTAAGTTTTCAATTGTAAAATACAATGTGTGATGACAGATCAGATCTATTAATCTGTATTTGTGTCTATCTAAGGCAGGGGTGTCAAACTCAAATACACAGTGGGCCAAAATAAAAAAAATGGGTACTAATCGAGGGCCGGACTGGTTCAATGTTTATTGCAGAACTTATTGAAATGAACTTATTGCACATATTAAACCTGGAACTAACAAAGCTTAAAT
The DNA here is from genome assembly GCF_000735185.1 of Notothenia coriiceps. Classification (NCBI taxonomy): domain Eukaryota; kingdom Metazoa; phylum Chordata; class Actinopteri; order Perciformes; family Nototheniidae; genus Notothenia; species Notothenia coriiceps. Next base: position 204,956 of record NW_011332987.1, read on the forward strand.
TAATGCCTATAAAAACAACATTAAATAATCAGTTGCACTAATTTCTTATGGCTCTATGTGCAGCTTTTCCCCGAGTCATTTCTTATGATTACATTTTCCCACAGGCCAACAACAGCTTCAAAAAAATATTCCCCTCAAAGAAAAAAACAGAAATGCCCTGTTGTCGTGAGAGAAAAAGTGCAGAAGGAAACATCCATGTAAACTCAGTGTGCTGCTCTGTGACGCTAGTTCAGATACTTGGCATCTCATCTTGGGTGCAAGTTCATCAATGTTTGGGCTCAGGCTCTGAGCTGAGGAGACCCTCAGGATGGAGTGAAGGTGTGCGTGCAATATGCCGGCGGGCCAGATCTAATAGGAATTAGAAATTATCCTGCGGGCCGAAATTAAATCCACCAAGGGCCTGACTTGGCCCCCGGGCTTTGAGTTTGACACATGTGGACTAAGGCAAGGGACACAACTACAAAAGACAGTTTGAAAAACATAATTTTCTATTATAAGTGAACTCATTAGAATGTATTTGTCCTCTTATAGAATCTAATATCCAGGGTTTCTTTTTAATATTTGTAAGTAATGGTAGCTGGTAAACTGCCAAAGCCAAGGTGTAGGAGAAACAAAAGGTATTGTGTATAAGGAAGTAATGTGGAAGTGGTTAAAGGTACAGAAGCGTTACAGATTTTGCATCTCAGGCAGCCATTTTTAAAATAATCCCCCTGTGGCAGCAGTAGTTAGTGCTTTTGGTGGATGCTTTTCCAGCTGACTTCAATTCTATATCCTCCTAATTACAAAAAAAAGGAGAATTCATAGTTTGAGGCATCAGAGTTCGGCTGTGTCTTCGATAAAAACATATAACTCGACTGTCGTTCTAAAACAAACTGTGAACTAATCATTAAAAGTGCTATTTTTAGCTTATGCTAGACACACACACACACACATATTTTACAGCCAACTACTTTACATTGGTTGTTATTTCTAGGGTTTTAAAGCATTTAACTCCATTTAATTTGTGTGCTTACATTGCATATAGTTAACTTTGCTGAAGATCACCTTTTGCTTGTGCTTACATGTATTTTCCCCTCATGTATAATTTCGCTCATATATTCTATTGCTTGTAGTTCAGATAGCCTTTGAGTTAAACCATTGTGATTGTAAAACCCAGAGTTAACTGAGCCAGTTGTTACCCTTTTGAATGTAAACAGTTATCTAAGATCTATAAGACATGTAATCCAAAGGCAGCCAGTTTAACTTGTTTTGTCATTCCTCACATCAGTTGATTTATGACTTAGGTTTTAATGTCTTTTGTACCGTCAGCAACCTGAAACCAAACCATTCACCATCTTCTCTCTCTCTCTCTCTTTCTCAGGCCCCTGAGTCCGGGCGGTGTTGAGCACATAAAACTGGAGAGAGTAATCGCATCAGAAGTAGCCGGGCTCTGCGCCCCTGTCCATGTAGCCGGTCAGCCTTAGAGTGCCATGGCCACGGGAACCCAGGGCCACCGTGACCACGTCCTGGAGAGAACCAAGCTCACGCCGCCCACAGGGAGGCGCCGGAGAGCCGAGGGCAAGCCCAAAAAGAATTTCCTTTGCCAGGAGTGTCAGAAAGCTTTCAACAGCCTGGAGAAGTTGAAGGTGCACTCGTACTCTCACACCGGAGAGAGACCCTACCGCTGCTCCCACCCCGACTGCACCAAGGCTTTCGTCTCCAAATACAAGCTGCTACGGTACAGACAGCACATAGCAGCATGTTCCTTTCTCTTTACACCTTTGCTAACATAACGCTCAGTAGTGTTCACAATTATCTGTTCTTGCATATTAGTGTCTGTGTTTGTGTGTAATGTGAAGCATGCCTTCTTGATTCTGAGTGCTCATAGAATGTGTCTGTGTTCCAAGGCATATGGCAACTCACTCGCCAGAAAAAAACCACAAGTGTTCATACTGTGAGAAAATGTTCCACCGCAAGGATCACTTAAAGAATCACCTACACACTCACGACCCCTACAAGGAGGCGTTCGGCTGCCAGGAGTGCGGCAAGAGCTACAACACCAAGCTGGGCTTCAAGCGGCACCTGGCCCTCCATGCTGCTAACAGTGGAGACCTCACCTGCCAGGTGTGCCTGCAGCCCTTCCCCAGCACCGTGGTCCTCCTGGAGCACCTCAAGACACACGCCGGCAAGTCCTCTGGTGGGACCAAAGAGAAGAAGCACCGCTGCGAGCACTGTGAGCGGCGGTTCTACACCCGGAAAGACGTGCGACGCCACATGGTGGTGCACACCGGACGCAAGGACTTCCTGTGTCAGTACTGTGCCCAGCGCTTCGGGAGGAAGGACCACCTGACGCGCCACGTGAAGAAGAGCCACGCCCGCGAGCTGCTGAGGGTGAAAACTGAGCCGGCTGATTCGCTGGAGCCCGTCGTCTTCGACTTGGCGTCTGGGGGCATCAAGGGCGAGCTGCCGGGGATGCTGACACAAAGGCCGCACCAGCTCATGTACACGGGCCCCGTCCTGGACACGGAGCCCTTCCCCAACCCCACGCTGCCTTTTTCTTTTAAGTACCCACTGGGCTCCAACTTTACCTCATACAGCGTCTCCTCACAGGAGCGGGAGCAGAATCTAAAGGGAGAACTGGAGACCTACCTGATGGAGTTGCAGAGCAGCATGCCCTCCTCATCCTCTGCAGCCCAAGAACCCCAACTCTCCTCCTCCAAACTCGAGTTGGAGCCTCAAGTGGGCGCGCTGGAGGAAGCGGGCGAGGGGGGGTCCCTGTCCAAAATGTCCTCCCAGATGGCAGCAGCCGGCGCAGACTCTCTGGCCTCGTCCTCCTCTCTGATGGACTTCTCACAGCTTTTCAACTTCCTGCCACTCAACGGGCCGCCGTACAACCAGGCGGGGGGCAGCGGGGGGGCGGGCGTCACCTATCCTGCCAACGAAGAGCCCCCCCCCCTGGTCCAGATGCCCTCCCAGGCTCCTGAAGACCCCGAGGTTGCAGAGAGTCCGCTGCAGAGGCTCCCCTCCTCCTTCATATCCAACCTGAGCTCACCCACCACACTGCCCCGCTTCCACCAGGCCTTCCAGTGATCCAGTATGTACTGCTGCCTGGCACACACACACACACACACACACACACTCGAACACACACTCACACACACACACTCACACGTTGAGTTACACCCCCTGCTATTCAGAAAAAAATATGCTAGTTAAACATGTCTGAAGATGAAGCACTTAATACGAAAGACGTACAAAGCAGATATATCATGATAAGCTCTTACAGTAACACACACACGCACACGCACACACACACACACACACACACACACGCACACGCACACGCACACACAGTTTGCCTTAATCAGCTTTCTAAATGCTGCTGCTGAGATTCCACCTATTAAGCCTTTTATTGAAGAATTCGTAAATCCTCACCACCACTACTCCTTGATGACATGTTCACATAATAGCAGGAAAATATTGCAAACCAGTTTCCAAATCTTCTGTTTCTTACTTTTCGCAACTTGAATAACTTCTGATCTCTATGATATCTAACCTATTCAAAGGCCTTTGGTGCAGTTACAACTCGCCACACACACAATAACCTGCTTTTCCACAACAATGTGAACATGGTGAGAGCTGTCAGTTCATCAGTCTTTTGGGAGTTTTCACGTAGATGCTTGCTATTAGTGATTTCATTGCAGTGACATTTTCTTTACTTTACCTCCTAGAATAGATCGGCTTGAGTGAACAGATTATGGGATATATTGTTGTTCTGCAGCACTTTGGGATGTAGTCTGTCATCACAGTTGACCTTTCACCTGACTGTAGGTTTTGGATGTTTTTGCCAATTTACATCTATTCATTACATCAAAAATGACAAGGCAGTGTTTGAATTTCATAAATGTCTAATCTGTATAGAATGACTTGAGTTGATCAATTACAGTGATCATCTGCTCATATCTTGTCGATAACTTCACTGTGCGCTTGTGTTACGCCGTACAGTAAAGTTCGACATAATGCTCACTATGCCGAATTACATATATTTCAAATATGTAGTGAAATTCTAGAAACCAATGTCTTCCTGGAATTTGGGAAAACATACTTAAAATAGCTTAAAAATCTGATTTTTATCAGAAAGTCAAGTAATTAGTAGTAAATAGGCTTAAACCTTCAAAAACATACATCTGCGGCCGTATTCACAAAGCATTTTATCTTACCGCTAGGAGTGCTCCTAACTCGCGCTAAAACATTTTACGTAGGAGTTTTTTCTTAAAAGTTATTCACAAAGCCGCTGAGACCTACTCATACTAAGGATAAATCACTAAGAGTGAACTAAGAGTGACGCGCCGTTGCTATGGATTACGTCGATTCTCGTGCATGAGTTTAGAAGCGGTCAGTACGGTGATTGGTTGTTCAGAGTAGGCGGTCTCGGTGAAACTCATCCGCAACATCCCACAAACGAGCCCACGAAAAACAAGGAAATAGCCTAGGCTATAAATGTATTCCTATCAAATAGTTATGGACAGTGCAGTTAGCAGAATACACGCATGATGACAAGTTTGTGCAGACCACGATAATGACGTCGTATATGCACGTTAAAGAGAGAGAGCAAACAATAAAAATACGTAAATTGCATTAAATCGAGGAGGCAATTAAAAGCACCCTGCAAACTATTATCCAATGAGCATATTTCCAGCACTTAAACACTTTCAATAACAGCCCATACCGCCGTTCAAGTCCCCCTATCATGATGAATGAAAACAATCTGCGTGTTGATGGAATGTACTTTCTTTCTATTGACGAACACGTCCTCATCTTTTGATGGCGCAATTATTTTTATGTGCGTCCCGTCAATAGCACCGACCACACCGGGCATACCTGCAATTGCCATGAAGTTGGCTTTGATCCTGTGTAGTTGTTGATTGTCCAAAGGAAACCGGATAAACTGTTGGATGATATGTGGTCTAGAGAGCGCGTTGATGGTTTGGTTTATGGCACGGCTGACTGATGGTTGCGATATTCCTAAATCGGCGGCATTGCAAAGTTGCATTTTTCCCTGTTGCTAAATATCGTAGTGTTGCCAAACATTTTATTTCCGGACTAATCGGGTTATTCCTGTTAGTCGGGGATGTTATTGCATCCCGCACTAATTCCACAACAAGTTTGATACCCTCACGATTTAGCCTATATCTCTTGATCAATTCAGTCTTCCATTGTCTCCAAAACATTTAGTCTCGCAGCCATTTTCAGATTCTTTGTGAATAGGTCTTACTGAGTTAGGAGTCCTCTCGAGGACTTTTAAGCTCTCCTAAACTTAGGTGCTACTTTTAGGCCTAAAATACTTTGTGAATTGCTCTTAGTGAATAAAATTAGGAGTCCTAAATTTAAGACTGACACGCCCATTATGTTTAGGAGTTTCTCCTAAATTCGCCAGTTAGGAGCTACTTTTAGCCCTAAAATCCTTTGTGAATACGGCCCCTGGTCTTTTGATCATTCCATTAAGCTAAAGTGAATTCACATGATGATGGACAAGGTACTGAGAAGGAACTACTGAGCAATAGTATTACACTTTGACATTTTAGTATAGTTGGTTGATTTTCTGCTCAAGTTTTATCTTAATTCTTGACATTCTCAAAGCTGACGTAGTAGAGTTATTTAGTTAACAAGCACCTGTTTCCACACAGAGAGCAATACACACACACACACACACACACACACACACACACACACACACACGCACACATCTCTATTCACCGTTTATGTAACCCTCGATGTGCCTTACTTCTCAAAGGTCATAAGAAAGTGTTTTTATCAAACGTCACACTCCTGTCAAACTTCTAAGAAGTGTCATTATATGAACTGTTCACCTGAAACAAATATTTGTAGTGGCTGATTGGCGGCAAAAATTGAGAACTTGTGTGTCTTGAACATAATACACCTTGAATGATGTGTTAGAACAAGCAAATGCAGAAAACTTGGGATGATAATTGGACCCAATAAGTGGAAAAAGGAGGTTGAAGAGATGCTAACGAATGCTAACATAATCATAGTTAGTGCTAGTTTGGGTTAGCATCATTAGTGACCTCAGTACCCCTGTGTGATTCAGTCACATTTCCGATGGAAAACATTAGTTTGAATGCATATTTTTGTTACCCTGGGCAACATGTTTTCATTGTGGGCTAACAGTCAAATCTGTGAGATCACAGAAATACTTTTAAAGATTGAAACATGCTGCTAGAAAACAAGATTTTGCTTTTGGGGGTTTTCCCTTTCCTGTAGTGTGTGTATAGGTTTGTGTGCCTGTAAATGGTCTGCTAAGGCTCAAATCCCGCTAAAGTCCACAGAGCCGGCCAGCCAATCAGAGCGCACTGGGCTCTAGTTGATGAGCACAATATGTCCTCTTTAAAAACCCATTTGTACAACTTTACCAAGGTTTGCTGGGGATACTGAGGTAAAAAAACAATGGCTAACTTTAGCTCCGTTTTCAGTTTTATTCTGTGTTTTCGAGCATTTTCATACAATTAACGCGCGGTGCTAGCAATCGTTAAGCAGCAATATACCAGGGCTGGGTGTCGACTGAAATGTGTTTAGCACTGTGCTAAAAGCTGAGAAAAAGACGTGTTTAGATCCATTACTGTGTTCACTTCTTATGACCCAATAGTTCCTGAACTTATTTGGTAGATTACAAATGAGATTTTGTAAGATGTATGTTTTGGTATCTGTATCACAACTCTTTTGAAATGCCAATCATTACCTACAATGCAACTGAAGGATGAAAATACTTTAGCAGATTGATATCATTTCATGAAAGAAAGATGTCCTTTTTAAACGTTTCAAGAGATATCTGACTGCACACCATACGGCAAAAAATGTGAACTTTACACCCCACACCTTCACTCCCCTTACCACAGCAGTGCATCTTAGCTCCATGAAATGTTTTTATAACCCAATAGTGTTATCATTTACCTCACGTACTCATGTTGTTTCTGTGCTCTGAAAGTCAAAAGAAATGATGATGACGATGATGATGATGAACTAGAAGTGTTAAGTCCCCCGGTTCCTTTCCTGAGTGAGACATGAATGGACACTATGTGAAAGTTGAATGTTTCAAAGCATTTATGGAAGTCTGCTATTTGTATCTTGTGAAGGTTTGTGGATTTACAAAAGATGTTAGCAAGCCTCTTTTTTTTGTTTGTAATCATAGCACTTTTTGTAAATTGAATGCCTTTATTTCCTCCAATACCTTTTTATTTGTTGTTTAAAACCTTTATTACAAATGTATAGATGATATATTTAGCTCTTTTAGAGAACAATAACATGTAAATACAATATAAAATGTTTTATTTTTACAGGTACAATTTTGACAGTGTTTTTTCCTATCAAAGTGTCATTTTTGCTTTACTTGCACAAGTGTTCTGTGTATCTCATTGGGGGGTCTTTAACAAACAATGTGCCTTTTCTATCGCTGGTTTAGGTAAGGGCACAAGTAATGGACATTTATATAGCACTTAATTGTATTATCCTTTAATTGGCTGTTTAATCAGATGTTTAAAAATACATTTAATGTATGTCAAATAACTCCTAAGGGGATTATATCACCCTTTGACCTCAGTGTGACATTGTGAAAAAAACAACTTAGTATATTATCATTTATTTTGAATATTTCCTTGTGATTTCTGCCTGAAATGTATTATCCACTCAGCTAGTGTTTTACTCACATGGCAGATTTGAGAGATTGGATTTTGTGAAAGTAACAGCAATGAACTTTGGATCAAAGACAGAAGATCCCTACACATTGGAGAAAGTAGATCCAGATTTGGCATCCTACATCAGATTAAGCTAACTTTAAATCCCCGGGGTAAAAGGGAATAGGCAAAGTCTCCCAGGAGATTCTTCAGTGAGAGCCACAGACCTTCAGCATGTCGGACTTCTTTATAAGCTTCAGTGGTACCAGTGAACTTTATTGAATGTGTAAGAAACACTGCAATACTGCAATATATTTTTGGTATTGGATCAAGCTGCTAACATACTTCTAAAGCTCCTTAAGGTGCTACAGACCTCTTTTCTAGTTCTTAAGTGTATCGTTTGTACAAAGTATCCAGTTTAGCTGAACAGTTGGCGTGTGTGCCCGGTTGAACTATATAGCGACATATATTTTTATTGTACTGTGACTTTTGTAGTCTTTTTACAGACTTGCCTGTAATATCACATGCATCCCTCACCCCCCCCTACCCACCCCTTGCCCACCTGTGTTGTGTTGTGATATTGGGAAACTGAGTCATGGCGGGGGATGGCTCTGAGTGACTCGGCAGAAAAAGAAAATGAAGACGCTGACGGTGAGAAGCTCCGCTGTTCAGAAAGAGGACGTTCAGAGACGAAGTGCATTCCAGCCATGTTGGTCTCCATGTTGGTTTCCATGTTGGTTTCCATGTTGGTTTCCATGTTGGTTTTGTTATTCGTTGCATTTCAACAATGCCATCCCGTGACAATGATGGACTCGTTGCTAATTCTCAATATTTTACTTCAAATCTATTTTACAAACTACTGTTGTATTTTTATAAATATAGGGCAAAGTAATTCACACAAACATATGTATATATATAAGTGAATATATATGTATATGTTTACAGGTTGTGTAAAATGAATGCTGCAGCTTTTATCTGTTGTTTTTTTAAACCTTGACATCATCCAAAGAGGCAGATTATTTATTGTCTGGCAGAATAAACCTGATTTGATTTACATACCTTTGCTGCTATGAGAGAGAAGAGCTGCAGTCGTCAACTCCAGTGTTTTTACACAATGTAATGAAAGTTCAATAAACATACGAGAAGGATACAACCGAGCGTCTGTTTGGTTATTATTACGTCTCATTCTTTGTGGTTTTGTCTGCTTCTGTGTAAGTCTGGGGTTACTTTGAGGCTTTGTTGTCCTGCCCACATTACATCTCTTTAAATGTAGTTTCGTGGACAGTCCCCATTTATTGTTCCAAAAACAGTAAATGGGGCAGCTTTAGCCAACATGGTTGATTTCCAGCTGTTGTCCCCGTCCATATGATCATGACAAGCATTCATTGAGAAGAAAGGAGGAAATACAAGAAGATAGTGGACAACACAAGATATAGCAAGCCAGCTAATGTATATGTATATAACTGTATATGTTGTTGGGTAGTTTAGAGAGCTACTGGCTGCATCTGCATGGAAACAAGCCAAACATTACTTCCTAAAGTCATGATACAACCCTACCTAGAAACTGCCAAACTTATCTCGACAATCCTCCTATTTAATGTCATTCTGCACATCTGACACTTAATACAAAACTGTTGATTTTGTCTTGTCTGAAGCCTAAATAAGTGCGATCTGTCAAGAAATAAACAATAAAAACAACATGAATTTTATGTTTTTTGAGCATAATGCTTCTGAGAACAGTTTGTGCTACCATGTTGTTCTTCAGTGGAAGACACTTTCAAACATATGAGGTAAAGTAATCCTAAACATTGAAATGTATTGAATGTTTCAGGATTATGCACACTGCAGTGGAAGTGGAGTGGATGTATCAGTTACAAATGAAAGCTGTTGGTCCCAAAAACTGATGTAATTGGTTGATAAAATCATGCGGTTATATTAAACAACCCCATTACCCGGTATACTTCACGCTGAAGGCTATCTAATTCCTATTCCTGCTGTGTTCCTTGACATTTATCCTTCTCTCACTTTATCATGACTCTGTTTGCTTGAAACCTATTTTTGTGGATCAGCCAAGGAGGTTAGCACAAATAAGTTGTAGAGTTTACATGAACAAACTGACAGCTCCCTGTTGCTCTCCTGTGTTATCAGCTGCATGTTACACTGCAGTAGTGTTCACTCTGTGACCATGTGTTCCTGCATGCAGGAAAAGTCTCGGTGAAAAGAGTGAAAAGGACAAACACAGGCTGTGAGCTGTGTAACATGTTCTGCAGCTCCCTCCCCCCAGCCTCAGCTCAAATGTGTCAGTGTGCACTTCTGAAACTGGACTCTGCACAAAGCTGTCTCGCGGCTAATTAAGCAGGCCGTGGCTCGCGCGCACCGAGTAGTAACTTTTTTCTGAAACACACATAAATATTATCGTGTTTTACTACCACTGAATGCAGAAAGTTTGTGATGTACCCCGCCCTCCTCCGCTGCACAGAATAAACTGAGTTGAACCATCGGGATGAACCCGTTGAACCCAAACAGAAAGTACTTCACACTCCTGGACCCCAGGGGGCGCTGTGGCCGCATGGAGGGGCTTCTGCTGGGAGAGAGCAGAGCAGAAAGTGCACAAATCTGAAGCAAAATAAATAGTAAAAAGGAATGTTTTTAAGGAGTGGCAACACAATTGGGACTGCAGAAGTCAGCATGTCAGCAGGGTCAGAGGACCATGTATTAACCAGAGGGGGGAGAAGTACTCACATCTTGTACTTGTAGTAAAAGTAGAAGTACCAGAGTGTAGGAATACTCTGTTACAAGTAAACGTCCTGCAATCAAACTGTTACTCAAGTACAAAAGTATTAACATCCATATACTTAAAGTCCCGAAAGTAAAATTAGTAATTGTGCAGATTGGTCAATTTCAGAATAATATGATATGTTTTATAATGATTGATCATTAAAGTGTTCTCAAAGCTGGTAAAGGTGCAGCTAGTTTGAATGACTTTGTATACTGCAGGGTAGCTTGTGAATTTACTCCAGGTGGAACTAAAGTCTGATTTAACACTTGATTATATATTCATGGGGGGGGGGGGGGGGGGGGGGGGGGTGGGGGGGGAGCCTCGTCGCCCACTGGGCCCCTTTTAGGCCCCGTCCGTTACCAACCCAACCCACACACACTCACGAGGACGACGATGACCTTAAGTCGGTACCGGGAAGAAGGAAACGCCAAAAATACCAGCCAATCGTGTCGCAATTTTCCACCGTAATGGCGGGGATTACATAACCTCACACCTTGATCTTAATAGAATTGGTTATTTTTTTTCTCTCTTTTAAATTTCAATTTACAATAGAAATAATTGACGACAAACAGATAGTAAATAACACCAAACGAAACATGCCATATGGGGATGATGTTATGTCTCCATACCACATGAAAATTTTGAGTGAGGTGATTGTACCCATTAAATTATGGACAATAATGTGCTAAAGAACTA
>NW_011332987.1:216179-239194 GCF_000735185.1 Notothenia coriiceps
CCTCTCCTGCTGATGTTCAGGTGTATATCAGTATGTAGTGTCTCTTCTTTCTAAGAGTCCTCTCTCCAGCTGATGTTCAGGTGTATATCAGTATGTAATGTCTCTTCTTTAAAGAGTCCTCTCCAGCTGATGTTCAGGTGTATATCAGTATGTAATATCTGTACTTTAAAGAGTCCTCTCCTGCTGATGTGCAGGTGTATATCAGTATGTAGTGTCTCTCCTGGGACATGTCTCCATACTTTCATGTTCAAAAAGCACCTCTTTTCACCCTCTGTCTGAAACCAGTGTGTGTGTTCAATGTAAAAGTGGAGCTTACCTGGTCGTGGAAGATGTGAATAACCAAGGCCAGGGTCACCTCTGTCAGGACCAGGAGCAGGAGGATCACAAAGAACTGCAGAGGAGAGGAGAGAGGAGATGAGGAGAGGAGAGGGGAGGGGAGAGGAGAGGAGTGAAGAGAGGAGAGGAGAGGAGGAGAGGGGAGGGGAGAGGTGAGGAGAAAGGAGAGGGGAGAGAGGAGAGGCTTTAGAGCTGCAGATTATCCCTACTGCTGATATTGAATTGAGATCACTTTATCACGTATCATTCAGTATCTCCCTGCCCCCCCTCCTGTGGCCCCTCACCATGAACAGCAGGCAACGCTGCTCCTTCAGGGCCCCCAGACATCCCAGGAAGCCCGTCACCATGGTGATGCCGCCGGCGACCAGCAGCAGGTTGGCAGCAGAGAGGGAGGGGAAGGAGAGGGGGAGGGAGGAGAACTCTGCCTGGGTGAAGGACAGCCACACTCCAATGCCAAACAGCCCGCAGCCTCCAAGCTTCACAACACATGGGAATGCAGATTAACCACAATGCATTGCTCCAAACCTGGGATATCCCACATCGTGAGCAACATAATGGAGTGACTCTGACTGTGTGTGACAGTCAGAGTTAAACAGAAGCTCTGTGGACAGAGCACACTGTGGACAGAGTGGACAGAGCTCTGTGGACAGAGTGGACAGAGCTCTGTGGACAGAGTGGACAGAGCACTGAGGACAGAGTGGACAGAGCACACTGAGGACAGAGTGGACAGAGCACACTATGGACAGAGCACACTATGGACAGAGTGGACAGAGCACATACTGACCCAGAAGATGAGGTTGAAGACAAACATCAGATATTTGACGCAGCACAAACAGCTCCGAGACACTGACATCCTGCAGAGACAGAAGAGACAGAAGAGACAGAAGACACAGAGCAGAGTTACAGCAACATGTCCACAGCCTGCTGCTGTGCTCTCAGGTTACCAGGGTTACATCATGAGGACTGAGCAACACTGTGTGTGGTCATATTGTGTTGTGAGAGTTGGTGTACAATGAACATTGTGTTAAGGTACAATTCTGAAAGGCTCTTTCATTAAATAACAAATGGTGGACGTGTGTTATGATATTTGTGTTGTGATTGATCTGTTAACTGTTCATCTAAATGACAAGGGGCTCCTCTGAGTCTCCTCAAACTCCGTCTCACACCCAGGACCCTGATGAAGACACAACTGTATAAAGATAGTTACTGCCCAGCTTGCTGGGTAATTAAGGTTGATGTGAGAAGTGGAGATTCTGAGTTGTGTGCACCTTCTTCAGAAGTAGAAGTACTCAGATCTTGTACTTGAGTAAAAGTAGAAGTACCAGAGTGTAATACTCTGTTTCAGTAAAAGTACTGCATTACAAAAGGTTACTCAAGTAAAAGTAGAAAGTATTCACATCAAAATATAGTGAAAGTAGCGACAGTGAAAGTATTCATTGTGCAGATTGGTCCATTTCAGAATAATATATACGATATGTTTTATAATGATTGATCATTAAAGTGTTCTCAAAGCTGGTAAAGGTGCAGCTAGTCTGAATGACTTTGTATACTGCAGGGTAGCTTGTGAATTTACCCCAGGTGGAACTAAAGTCTGATTTAACACTTGATTATATATTCACATCCTTAATCAAAATCTGTAATAACAAGGTATTAAATAAATGTAGTGGAGTAAAAGTACACCATATACCTCTGTATTGTAGTGGGGTATACGTACAAAGCAACCACAAATGATAGACAAACAGAGTTAATAAAGAACATTTAACTTAATTTCTTCTTTTTTTTGGTTAGATAATTCTGGTCCACACTCCAATACATTAGGGGGCGGTAATGCACCTTTAACGCTGGCTGCTACCGACCATAAAACCGCAAAAGAAGAAGGGCCAGCTGATCAGTCAGCAGCAGACTGCACTCACACACACCCACCCAACATGCCTTCCCCGATCCCCGTCACCCGCCTGCTCCCCAAAGATTTCTACCCCTTCCTGGACCTGGAGACCTGCAGCAGCCCGCTGACCAGAAACCCCGGATCCACCTTACAGGTTCCCGTCCAGCGGCTCCACGGAAAGGTTGCCAGTCGGCTCTGGTCCACGGTGATCCACTGGAAGGAACTACGCTCCGTGCAGCCTGCGGGATCCGGAGGGTTCGGATCCGTCTACAAGGCGGATTACTTCGGAGAGACTGTAGCGCTGAAGAAAGTCAAGAAGTGCACCAAAAACAAGCTGGCGTCCCGTCAGAGCTTCTGGGCCGAGCTGAACGCAGCGCACCTGCGCCACGAGAACGTCGTGCGCGTCATCGCGGCCACCACCTGCATGCCAGCGGATTTTGGAGACGATAGCAGCATCGGAGCGGTGCTCATGGAGTTTGTGGGGGACAGAAACCTGCAGCAGATCATCTACGGTGGGTGTGACCCTCTGGATGACAGGTGCCTCAGGTATGCAACAGATATTGCACGCGGTCTGCGCTTCCTGCACTCACACAGCGTGCTGCACCTGGACATTAAGCCAGCCAACGTGTTGGTGTCCGGGGAGGACGTGTGCAAAATAGTAGATTTCGGTTCTTCTCTGAAACTGGACCTCAGGTGCGAGGTGAGCTGTCTCAGCCCGCATCTGAGCCACGTCGGCGGCACGTACACGCACAGAGCCCCGGAGCTGCTGAAAGGAGAGGGGCTGTCTCCTAAAGCAGACATCTTCTCCTTCGGGATCACTCTGTGGCAGCTGATCACCAGAGAGCAGCCCTACACCGGGGACCGGCAGCACGTGCTCTACGCGGTGGTGGCCCACAATCTGCGGCCGTCGGTCCAGGAGCACCCGGTGTTCCAGTCGGAGCAGGGCCGGCAGTGCAGGACTCTGCTTTGCCGCTGCTGGAGCGGGGACGGTCGCTGCAGACCGACTGCTCAGGAGCTGGTGCCTCAGCTGGAGCAGATCAGCTCCCAGACATGAGACTGTTTTATGAACAGGTGCACTGACATGTTTTTAGGAACATTTTAGAACGTGGAATGCCCTTATCTTAATGCTGAATCTCGTTGAAAAAAAACACACAATTTAGTGCCTTCCTGTTTATCTACGAAAATACAATGTGCCTTACGAAAATGACACTGTTAGACTATCATGAGGATGTAATGCTTCAATTCGGCTTATGTGACTCTAACGAGAAAAGCACTTATTGTAATAAAAACAGCTTTGAATTCATTCATATGGCTCACTCAGCCTGAATAGATGCATTCAATTTGCTTAACAGTGTAAAGTTAAATGTATTGTGTGTTGTGCAGAGATCTGGTATATATGTGGCTCCTCATGATACAAACATTGTAAAGGTATTTTCTTAACCCTATGGGGCTTTATTGTGCTTCATCTTTAAATGTCCTTTTAATTAAGTGTACTCTGGTGCACAGTGCTCTGAAATAAAGTTTCTACACTGCTACAGGTAAAAATATTTTATTCTCACTTTAGTTTTAAAGTATCACTTACATGAACACGAGCCAGATAACATTACATCATTGACATTTTATTCCACAACTCAAACATCCACACAAAGTTACTATAAGGGTTGACTTAGTTTTATACAATTTTCTTAAACTTTGAGATACAAATGTGTTGTGAATTGAGTTTTATTTTCTATGTTTGTAATGTGAGATTAAGTGTTTTCATTAAAAATATTTTTATAATTTACATTTTGATTCTTGGCTCTTTCTCACATTCAAACTCATTTGTTAGAAATGTGTTTCTAAACTTTGTTTCCTCTGAATTTGTGTTGTAACACAGCCACCTGCTGGACACTCCTAAGGACACACATGTACCTCTGAAATAGTTTTTAAAGTGCAGAACTATATTAACCTTTAGGAATGTTTTATTTATGGAAACACAATCTAGTAAAGTAACACTTAAACCTGTGTAACCATGACGCGTAACCTTTGGGAAGCTTAAGGAAGGGAATTATGGGTAAACATGACTAGTTATTTAGCTCAGATTTTAAACAGTTACCTTGAAACTCCTGTATACAAAACTCGAGTGTTTTAACATAATTCAAGGTTTTTGACTAAGACATATTAAAAGTTATGAACATAGCAGCTCATTAAACTTGATTAAACGCACTCAGTTGATGGACTCATCGTGTAATATTTGAATGATTCTGAATGAGACCTATGCTGCATTATCTTTGTTTTCTTGACTTTGAAATAAGACTAGAAGATTCTGATGTTTTAACAGGCCGAGCAGAACTTGTAAAATGTATTGAATTTTCCTTTAAAGTAAACTGTACCTCAGTCTAATGTCTGCCAGAACACAACGACAGGAACAAAGTGTTAAAGAAATATTGACAAGATATTCCATTTTACCATTTAGATGGACAAACTGTAACATGACAGTCCCACAAGGGCAGTTATAATGAACAGCTACTAAGAACAGGATTCACAGACGGCCAAACTGATCACAGGAACAAAGAATACCATTTGGATCATGTGAATGTGTTCACATACACCAGTTAGATATGGCAGTGTATGTGGGAAAGCTCACATGATGGTGACTCTCTCCGGAGAGACGTGTGCAGCCGAGCCCACGGGCTCCAGGCGCTGGCAGCGGTTCTGACTGCTGTCCATGCCGCGGCGGATCTGGTGCAGCTTGCGGCCGACGCAGGGGAGCAGCATGAGCACCTTCCCCAGAATCACACACACGGGCAGCGCCAGGGCCACCATGAAGCTGGGGGGCAGGTAGAAGCGGTAGGCGTCCTCCTCGAAGGCTTTCTTCCAGCCGAACAGCAGGCCGTGCAGGGTCGCGATGAGCAGAGCGATGTAGCCCAGCGTGGACTGGAGTAAAGACAGGAACACTCATTATGGGATATACAGCAACAACTGCTGGGATTCACTCACAGAGAGGAGAGCCAGGCACACACCTCGTATACTTTTTTATTTATATTTTTAGCAACGGCCACAAAACCCAAGATATGAAAATATTCTGATTCTGATGATTTCCATGTGACAAACTTCAAATCCACCATACACTGTTACTACTCTTCCCCCCCCCCTACACTGTACAACACCCCACATTCTGCAATATCCATTACTAATGAAGCATCAGAGGGAAATTCTAGCCCAAACATTTCTTCTACTGAAGATTTCTACTGCTTAGGAATCTTAGAAAAGGACCCCTTATGACCCCAGAATTTGCCTGACAATAAGTTTCTCCAAGCATCACCCCTGTTTGGTGTCGTACCTGTATGAAGCTGAACTCCCTCCAGTTGAGCGTGCTGTGGACGGAGGGGATGGAGGTGATGGCGAGAAGCGACAGCAGCCCGAGGCTCATGATCCCGAAGGAAACGTACATCTCCACCCTCCACACCTCCTCCTCGTTCCACGCGTTCTCCACATTAGCGTGGACCTGCACACACAGAGGAGGCTTGGGATGAAATCAATCACTATGACCGTCTTTTAATTATGGATTATGGCCCTTGATTTTCTTTCACGTACAATGTGTGGGAGCGCTAGCCAATTGAAGCGCAAGTGTTATACATAGTGATGTCACCATGTTGCTGAAGCAAACAAAGGAGACCAATGGAGATGTTTAAGGAAGGGGGGGGGGAGTTTATGGGAGAGAAACTCCCTCTGGATGGAACTTTGGGATTTTAACCTTTCCACACCATTTACATGCACTAAAACCTTTATTACACACTACAGGAAAGGGAAAACCTCAATACCCCCAATAATAGGACCTCTTTAATCAAAGCAAAGACAACACATTAACACACATCTCCTTGTTTCCCTGGAGCATATCACTCTGAGCCCCCCCACTGACCTGCTGGTAGGCGGTGTTGAGCATCAGGTACCTCTCAGACCTCCTCATGGGCAGACACAGGCTGTAGACCACGTGCACGGCAGCCAGGAAGAAACTGAGCAGGCCCAGCTGCTTCCTGCTCTGCAGCCAGCCCTCCAGCCAGTGGGGGAACTGTCTGTACTTGGTGCCGTAGTACAGCTGGTGGGCGGCGGCCAGCTGACCCGCCAGGTACACCAGCGCCAGCAGCGTGATGGCCACAGTGGGCAGAGTCCGGTTCACCATCTCTATGGGGATCTTGTAGAAGTCACTCTGCTTGTGTTTCACATACGGGTGGATGATGTCTCGTACAAATGAGTAGGCGAAAAAGAAGATGGAGAGGGCGACGGCAGCGAGCACGGGGCCCTTCCAGCCGGGGAATAACCGTATGGGAATGTTCTCAATTTCCCGAGAGGAAGACAGGGTGCCCATATCCACCGGCAGGAAGTGGAGCTGGCGGGCTAACTCCATGATCTGCTGCCGAGCCTCCACCGAGTCACTGCAGATGTACACCTGGAGGTTGGACGTACAGAGAAGACAAGTAGGAAGATGAGGACATAATCACCTATAGAATGTCAAACTGATTAATAGTATCATGAACTATGAGTGTATACTACCTGTGATTGTGTGGAATAGTTATTTTATCGTTTATAGCCCTTAATCCACACTATTCTTTTCCACCTGTCCTCTCGCACATCTATTCACTCCAATTTCTTCTCCCCTGCTAAATCCTGAAATAATAGTCTCTTCTCTTGCATTATATCTGATTGTAAGGGTTCTCCATTAAACTCATACATTTAATTGAGAAGCTTCTTACTTGCACATCTGAAGTGCTGCCCTCTCATTTTATAATCCTAACCATGATAGCTGACTGGCTGGGAGATTATTTCAGAAGCGGGCAGCTCTATTGTTGTGACTTCCCTCTATAGGAATTAATTTCCTCTGGATGTGAGGGCTTTTTTATAATCTGTGCCTAAATTTGATCAAAATGAAGGCTTCAAATAGCCAGCAAGGCAGATTGAACTGTCATTGTCTCTGTTGCATGCAGTATGCTGGCTTCTGTCTCCTTCGATAGCCCAAGACGCAGATCCTAAATCAAGATGCCTGTTGGCCTTGAAGTGAACTCAGGCTGTTCTGTCCAATAATCATAACCGAGCCATGTTGGTTACATATGAACAAGATGGTGAAAACCCAGTGAAATCTGCAGAAAAATCTTGTAAATGGACCTTGTGTTAGGTTTGTTGTTTGTTAGTTTGTTCAAAGAATTGAATGTGTTTATGTTACCTGTGTGCTGGCGTCTTTGGGGCAGCTCATCTGCATGGCCCAGGCTGAGATGACGTTGAAGCCTTTGACGGTGATGGAGCCTGGCATCAGTGAAGCCAGATACTCAGCGTTGGACTCGGGGTACTGGTTCATCCTCCTGTTGTTGCTCACATCCACCAGGATCTTTCCTGCACGGCAAGACACACACACAGGATTTCTGTAGTTAAACTTAATAATGCAAGACACCCTCCTGGAGTATCGGATATCTAGAAGGGACCTCCAGACTTCTCGTAGAATTATTGTTTTACACAACATTAGCAACAACATTGAATTTGATTCATCTTTAAAGTTCCTCTTTGTAAGACTGATATAATAAATAAAAATAACATGTGTTTATTATTTTCCACTTTTGTCAGTCCGGATAATTTCTACGTAAGATTCAAAAGCATGATGAATTAGAATGCATGATTTAATGCTGTAATACATTTTTATGACAGTGCTCTAAGTGTGTATATGTGTAAGTATCTACCTTCCAGTAGGTGTTTGAGGTCCCACAGCACAGAGTAGTGCTCACGACGGATAGCCAGGAACACGATGTTGGACTTCCCCACAGCGTCCTCATGGTGTGTCACATCCACTACATGAGGAAGGGACTGCGCTGCCAGTTTGGGGTGTCGGCTGCCCACCACCACATGGAAGCCACAGCGCAGCAGGCGGATGGTCAGGCACTTGGAGAAGTCCCCGGAGCCCAGGATGGCCACCGTGGGCCGGGAAGACTCTGTGTCTCCACTCTTGGTGCCGTTGGGCAGGAAACAGGCCTGTGTGTGTTGGAGGTGGTGGTGAGAGGACGGAGCTGTGAAGAACACAGGGCTCCTGCTGCTGCCCATCATGGAGAAGGAGTCCATCCTGCCTCCCTGTCTTCTTCTGTGGTGTTCTGCTTAGGAGGATTTCAGTGGGTCTAAGGGAGGAAAGAGCAAAGTAAAAGAGGGGCTAAATCGCATGCATCATTACAGGTAGAATGACCATGTATAAACAGCATTTGATCGCATCGATTGTAGTCAATTTTGACAACTGAAAATCAAAATAAGATTTGTATTGACACTTAAAACGTAATCCAGATTGAGTTTTAAGTGTCAACACAAATTTTATTTTGATTACCTTTAGAACAGCATTTGGCAAAGACAATCTCACCACACAAGGTAGTAGATGATCTGGAGCTTAAATGTGCTTTTTGTTAAATACATATATTAGTGGTGCCAAATTCTGGTTCATTAGTTGAAATTAACAGCTTCATTTATAGTTAATAATGAATTGAAAAATGCTATTGATCACGTACATGTCATTAATATGAAAACATTTTAGGTTGCACAAGTCAAAAACAGGCGGGCTGCTGTGTCCATCAATGAAACCCATCATCTGCTGAATGAGATCGGTGATAACCAATCAGAGGACATCGTCCGCCGGGACAAGCTGCGTCTCCTGATGACCTTCTGTCTGCACACACACTGATCATCTGAAGGACAAGGTCGTGTGTGTGTGTGTGTGTGTGTGTGTGTGTGTGTGTGTGTGTGTGTGTGTGTGTGTGTGTGTGTGTGTGTGTGTGTGTGTGTGTGTGTCTATGTGTGTAGACAGCCCCCGTACACCTGTAGCGTTGCAGCACGACCGCTGTCGTTCTGCCATACAGTCGCACAACACACACACACACACACACACACACACACACACACACACACACACACACACACACACACACACACACACACACACACACACACACACACACACACACTGATGACAACAGGCACATATACCATGCACGTGCACAGTGAGACTGAATACACTGTATGTTGTGATGATGGTGTGTTACCCACCTGTCATGAAGATGCTCAGGATGCTGCCGTTAAAGCCGAGACTCAGACAGATGCTAGCCGCCCATCCTGATGCTGCTCAGCCTCCGCTGTCTGAACACATGCTGCGTTCAAGTCCCGTGGGAAAAACCGGAGACTCCGCTTTATCTGAAAATAACGCGTCTGGAGTTTATTTTTTCCATAGCCAGTAGAGCTTGCAGGAAAAACTGCAATGACGTTGTTGAATTTCCTGATAAATATTACCTTTAGTAAATAATTTGAGCTTGGAGTGTACCAAGTATCGCATTTCAGCATATTTCAGTATAGCCTATTTGTACAAAAGGAAAGTTTAAAGGACAAACATAATTTTTACTGAACATTGAACTAAACACAAAACATGCTCTCAATGACATATGTATGGTGAGTCTTTATGAGAGTTTAATGCACCATTTGTGAACAATGTGTGCTCTCCACACTTCAAATCAATGGCAGTACAGATGCTTTTGCAACAACCAAAGTAGACACCAGCATTCATCCTTAAATAGAACAAGAAGGGTGAAGCATATTTTATTTCCTTTTAAACATTTTGGTTGTAAGAGGCCAATTTGTAATAGGCTTTGCATGCTTCATTATTAAACTGACACTCAGATCCTGTAATGTGTCCTATTGGCTCCTGAAGATGTTCTACCAGTGTTGGTGCATCAGGGCTAGAGAGGCCAGCAGCAGATAAACACTGACCACGTGTAGTTACAAACATAAACATTAGCCTACTTACTATTAGGTAATCCTAGGAGGATTACATTAAGTGTCAACATGGCAAGTTGAGTGTCAACACTTGCAAATATAATAAGTATAGTATAACCGTTTAGCAGTGATACAATGCTACAATCTACTCAGCTTGAGAGGGAGGTGGCTGAAATTCTGAACTCAGGGATCATAAACCAAATTCCATGTGTTTTGGTCATTTTTGGTCCTCCGGAGCTGCCGTAGCTGTCATGGCGTTTTTGGAAGGAGCCGTGTATGCTGTTGGACTTATGTGTTTATTATTTATTATCCGTTTATATTATATTGTAAAGACGGGATCAAGCTATAAGCCTGGAGCCAAAGGTCCGGTCGCTGTTCTGGTCGTAGCAGGGTCAGGTAACGATAATGATATTAATTTACATACAGTTCCTCAGGTAGGCTATCTGCAGAGAAGAGTAGCCGTCAAAAGCTTAACTTGTACCTCAGTCATGATTAAAGACATGTGTTGTGCTTGCCAACCTTTAGATATTCATTAGTGCATAAGGGCGAACAGGTAGACAACGTTTTAAAGTTCGTTAACAGTTAGCTTACTTCCTTAGCATCAGCGCTAACAACACGTAGCGTTACTGCACTGGACTGTGCCAAGTTATCAGTAAAAGTGGGGGTGGAACTTTTTTTAAATAAATATTTTCCTGCCCTACTAATATTTGTACAGACAGTATTTACCATTAATATGAACAAGCTTGATCAACAGGTAAACATACCATTCCTAAACTTATAAGAAGCTATTTAAAAAAACAAACACAACAAATCAGAAAATTCCAAAAACAACCTTGAGAGTGGTTTTGCTTATTTTTTCTTATATATAATATAACTCTGGTTGTAATATTGATAACAGAAACACTACATCACATTAAATATAACTGTGGTGTTATACTAATAATCATCTTCATTAGAACAAATTGAGCTGGATCAAAACATGATAAACAGACCTAAATTATTAGGGTGTTTTCTGTGTATTTTGCCACTGTTATACTACATCTGGAGATATATAATATTATACAAGTTTATTGAATATACTAAGGATGGTCTTGCCAACATTTTTCCAACTAAGTCCTATGCTCCGTCATGTGTGTATGATTTGTTGACAGTTTGTGTTATCTGTTTCCAGGTGGTCACACCACAGAGATCCTGCGGCTGATGGAGTCCCTCTCTGTAGGATACACACCTCGACACTATGTTATCGCCGACACTGACAGGATGAGTGAGGAGAAAATCTGCTCCTTCGAAAGCTCTAAACAGAACTCAGACTCTGAGTCACAGGTACACAGCTGTCAGTAGGAGGACATTCGGTCCATGTCCCTAACTATGTCAAGACTCACTACTGAAATGTCTCCTCCAATATGATCTGCTCAGACATATCAAGCAAATTAGAACATCCTGTCCCCTTTGAAGAAAACCAAAGTGTTAGTACAGTTCTAAATGATTTGCACAAATGTATCGTCTTTGACAATTAGCTTTTGGATGACCTAATTAGAATTTAATTAACTAAGGCCATCCCCAGCCCTGGACAAATTTGAGTCTTTGCTTACCAAATACAGCATCTTCTGGGAGTGTTAGTACTCACCAGCAGGTGGCAGAAGTACGCTCTTTATTTGTGCTTTTCTTATACTTTTGACATCATTTGAGCCAGGGATACATATTACATTACATTACTGCAGACGCTTTTATCCAAAGTGACTTACATACATTCAGTACTGTGGACAATCCCCACAGGAGAAATTAGAGGTGAAGTGTCTTGCCCAGGGACACAACAACATGCTGACTGCAGTGGGACTCGAACCCTGATTCTAAGCCCAGCACACTATCCAGTGAGCCACAGCCACCCACACATATGCAACACACTAAATGAATACCTGCTTTATGCATATCTGAATACCCATTGAGAAAACCCTATGATGAGAAAGAGTATTCAGTATTGCCGTACATTCATTTGAATAATATATATTCCTACACTCATTTTCTGTGATATGAGCCAGTTTTACCCAAATTCAACATGCAAACGGTGACGTCATGTGCCCTTGATCCCCAGTTCTCCATCTGTCGGATCCCACGCAGCCGGGAGGTGCTTCAGTCCTGGAGCTCCTCAGTTCTCAGCACCCTGCACGCCCTGCGCTTCTCCCTTCCTCTGGTGTTCAGACTCAGACCTGACGTGGTGAGTGCAGACAGAGTGCAGACGGGAGCTGTTATCACACAGAAACATCACTCAGACACTTGAAGCATTCCTTCTACTATTTCAGGCCTTTAATCTGGAGCCTTGGCTTTAAGATTGTACCTAGTATATGGTCATAATATGCAGATAACAAACTAACACTGAGACATTCTCATTCATGTACAGTGCTATCATTTGACAAATATTGCACAACGTGGTCATGCTCATTGAATTACACGACATCAGTCTTATTAATAGCTCATTTAACAACATAAAAGTTAATCAGTGCCAAATGCCATTCAATGAAGTAGACATAGGAATGTTGCAAAAATGTACTATAGAAAAAAAAGTATTTGGACCCATCTCATGTAGTTGGGCCTCCTTTATTATAGTATTATAGAATGCAGGTATCTTTCTCAACAAGGAAGATGAACTGTCACTTATACAAACACAAACACATCTCATTTTGAACCAGAACACGTAATCTGTAATTCATTTTCTCATTCCATTAGAAAAAAACAAAGAAGTACACTATTGTAGGGATAAGTGTATGTGGCTGTAGATCTTTTGTAAATAGAGAAGGAAATGCAGAATGACTGTGAGAGCAGACTTGTGAGCGTCTCTCCACAGAACTTTTTGGTTCTTGGTGGCTGGTTCCAAACAAAGCCGGGGACTTGGCGCCAGGGCAGTCCTCCCAGAAATGATCCA
Organism: Notothenia coriiceps; assembly: GCF_000735185.1. Lineage (NCBI taxonomy): Eukaryota > Metazoa > Chordata > Actinopteri > Perciformes > Nototheniidae > Notothenia > Notothenia coriiceps. Next base: position 229,091 of record NW_011332987.1, read on the forward strand.
TTTCTTGTGAAGGCAGCGCGGTTTGACCCGCCGTAAACCTGCAGTCGCTCTCATGCGCACTGATTCTGCACAGAAGTGTCTTTAAATTAAGAAATTCAGGAGTTGTAATCTGGACTCACACTACCTCACTGCATTTAGATTTAATTGCAAGTTAGATTCTAAAGTATTTTGTATATATTATATTGTGTTTTCTTTGGATACTCCATTGGTATACACTATATATTTTCTACTGTTGATTTGTACATATTTACTGTTTATTTGAATACTATTTATTCTATTTTACATTACATAAGATTTTACATTTTTAATGTAATGCCTGTTGTGACAAAAATAAATAGCAATTTGAGAAAAATAAAATACATCTAATCTATTCGAATAGCATGAAACGAAAGCATTTTTTGATGTAATATGATACCTGACACTTGAGTAAATTAAAGACAACTTTAAAAACAGTCATATTTAAATACATAGAAGCAGAACTAATTAATTAATTAATACATAAGACAGGGATGTCTAAAACTAAATATGTAGTTAGTTGATACCAGTGGAGGCACTTTGTGTGGGAGACTGCCTCTATGAACTTGTGAATGGATGAATGTCCACTTATATGTATAGCAGCTTCAGGGGAACGACTGGAAAAGCGCTATATAAATGCAGTCTATTGACGAATTGCCAATAACATTGCAATCCCATGATGTTGGCCATGAAATCAGGTTTCTTCTGCTGGGGTAACTCTGTGTTTCTCATATTTATTTAGTTAGAAACTACTTAAAGAAAGCCGACAATAACCAGATTATGAAAGTGTATGGAAATCTCTGGAGATGGAAATCTTAACTAGCGTGAGTTCATTTTACTGCAGCCAGATGGAGCTTAACATCAAGCGGGGAAATCTGCTGACGTTTATGGTAGACTCTGGAATATTTCCCTTTTATTTACTTCACAGCACTGACCACCTAAATGAGAGTTAAAAAGTGAAGTGTTTGTAGTCCTAATGCTCATATCTGCTGCTACATGAAGCATTTCATTCAGCAAAGTGACGGTTCCTTGTCAGTCGTTGAGCTGTGAGAATGATTTCTGTGTCTGTGTGACTGTGTGATGGTTTCTCCAGACTCCAGAGCAGCTCCGTCTGGTTTCCTGTAAACCCAAACTCCCTCAACTCCCTCAGCTTCCTCCAACCCTGAGGCCACTTATTCATCCAGCCCCCTCCCCCCTCTTTGAGTTTCACTGAGCTGCCTTCACTGACTCATACACATGCTCTCGTTTTTTTGCCTTTTTAAACTTCAGACCACACTTCTTCAAGTGTTGAGGGATGATACATGTTCATGCTCCGTCATGTGAAGCTAAAAGCATACTTCTCAACTCTCCGAAGGTCTAACAACTAACACATGCATCATTTCCTGTCCGCTCCTCTAGTTAGACTCAAATAAATCAGTGTCTACCTGTGACCTCCATCACAGCTGGTGGTAGTCACTGCTGTAGCTGTGAGTCTCTGATAAACCATAAAGACACAAAAAAAACAGATATATTGACTTCCATTTTAAGCGCTTGTGCTTTAGTCATGGGTATAATGGCCAAGGTTTAATACAGATCAAACCAATTCAAACAATAGTTATCATTGATCATACTTTAAAGAGACAGATGTCTGAACTGTGAGCCAGATTGGAAAAAATCTTAAACGATAAAACATTTGTAAGTATCTACAAAAGACATAAACATATTAAAATGAATGCATATTTAGCCAAACCCAAATATGTTCCACATGCACTGTTCTTTGGAAACATTAGTGCATGGATATCAGTTTTCTACATTAGACCCTTCACCTCTCTTTGTCATGGAAAAACGTGATTTATTTTTTTAATAAATTAAATCCGTCTGTCGCTGTCGTGGACACAAGGGATTACATATATATTGATTTGAAAACACATCATCCAATTGTTCCTTTACCCAGCACATGTCACCTGACTCCAAATCTCTATGTAGCTTATATAACTCTGACTATGTGTCACTTCCTGGACATGTGCTCATCCCCTCCTCCTCTCTCCCTGTCTGTTGTTTCAGGTGCTGTGCAATGGCCCGGGGACCTGCGTTCCCCTGTGTGTGGCAGCACTCCTGCTAGGAATTCTGGGAATGAAGAAAGTCCTTATAGTTTATGTGGAGAGCATTTGTCGGGTGCAGACGCTGTCGCTCACGGGGAAAATCCTTTACCCAATATCAGACTATTTCTTCGTGCAGTGGTCCTCTCTGAGAGACAAATATCCCAAGTCCATTTTCCTCGGGAGAATAGTGTGAAAACATCTGTTACATTTAAATATAATAAAACACATTATAATGTTTGCTGTAATGCTTGTGAATAAATGCGCTATTTTTTACTTTTGAGTTCTGTTAATGCTTTGTTGAGTTGATAATCAGTTTCAATGAAAATGATAATTAGTTATCAGTGGCTTTGGGACATCCAGCACTTTAGTTCTTTGTTGGTTTTTAATTGTACATGATGAATGTTGTGCTTTTGTGTGATAAGTGCCTGTGGAAGCATGTGAAACAACAGGAGGCCGAGGGTGGAGCCTTGAGTAACACCACGGGTCAGAGAGGAGGAGGCATCAAAGAGAACTACAGGGAATATTTGATGAATAATATTTGAGAGGCAGCATTCCTGTTGCTAATTTTAAAAGTGATCCAATAAGGTTGGATTATCAGCTGAGACAAACTAATGCCCAAATAAAAAAATGTTACTATCTGAATGAGTCCATGAAAGGGGTATCGTTTCAAATGTCGCTTTTTGGTGTTTGAAGCATTGTCACAGCTCTGTTTTTCTTTCTTTGTGCTGTGTTTCCTGTTCCTGGATGGAGCTACTGGACAGGAAGAGTTCTGGGATGATTTGTTGAACTAAACCGAATAGGAGGAGGGAAGACATGGAGCAAAAGTTTCCGAGTGTGTGTGACATCTGGCGCTATTTATAGGACAGATCTCAGAGAATCTGGAGAAGAAACACCTCTCTGTTTGTTCACACTGACCACTCATACTGGACCACTTTAGCCAATAGCGAATCAGTAAACTGGATTTTGGAGTTACTAATTGAGTGAAAACTGGGCAACTGATGGTTGTGTGACCTGTGCAACAAGTTCATAAAGTAGGTGTTGGTATGAAACTGTAAAATCTATTAAAAAAAACGACAAACTACAATAAGTATATTCCAAAAGCTAGATAAGTGTTCCTGATGAAAGGGTTCACTCCTACAGAGGCTTAGTCATAGAAGAGTAAACACAGCTGCAGCTAATGGGAATTCAAATTGATATGCCAACATTTCAATTAAATTATTTCCATTTAGTCTGTTCCAAAGTAGAGTTAGGAATCATTGGGCAGCTTGTAGAGAATTAAACATTAGTTTCCTGATCGCCAAATGACTGCGTCAATGGAAAACCAGATCACAGTGTTTATAATGCATTTTCATAATCAAATAGGAATTAACATTTCAATATGTTCCACGCTACAGCGGGGTAGGATTTTAAAATGAAATGTATAAAAGGTTTCATTTTAATATAGTAATAGAAGGCCAAAACAAATAGGTGAATATGAACCATACAGTCTATGATATGAACATATAACTTGGATGTGCCATTTACATTTTTACTTTCAGATCATTATGTGGTAATTTAATACTGCAAATGGATGAATTGTGTTTTAATGTAATTGCAGTTTATATATGGGCGTCAATAGACAATACTGCATCAGTAGTACTTTTACTTCAGATAGTGATAATAGTTATATTCAAGTTCAAAATCTGTAGTGTAATACAGTCTATGAACCATCCTTGAGGAGCAGCGGGAGGGGGAGGGGCCTATTACAAACCAGCCCCGCTGATTGGCTGCTGAGCCGCGTCCATTATTTGGGGTAGTTTTTTTTGCAGACTGAGTGAGAGCTGCAGAAAGTTCAGTCTCTCTGGTCCTCTCCTCTGACAAACTCACGGAATACTTTCCTCCTGTCTGCGTGTTCAAGAGAGAAGCAGCTGCTGTTTATAGGAGTCCTCCACAGCAGCATCTGTGCTACACTGTAGCTAAGGATACTCTTTCGGAAGAAAAAACGAACAAGAAAATGACACATTTTAATAAAGGACCGTCCTACGGATTATCTGCAGAAGTGCGAAGCAAAGTAAGTATTTACCTTTGTGTTTCAGGGAGGGAAAGGGGGCAGTTAGTCAGACACTTTGAGAAGTTAACAAATACTTTTTGGACCTGAGCCATAAACACACTGCCCGTTAACGCTGGCTCTTTCTCCTGGAGAAAAGCAACACGCCGAGCACAAAGCCATTCAACTAAGTGCCAGTTTAACTTGCATTGGCGAACGGTGAACGCTGCCTAAACTTTGGGAATTTTCCAGAAATTTCGGTGCTCTTTTCAGCACATAAAAAGTCAAGAATGCGTTCAAACGGTAAACTAACAAAGGCAGGAGAAAGAAATGTGAAATGTGATCCAACAGTTGAGATTTTAGTACAAAAGTCCAGCGTGAAAGTGCATGTCCTTGACTTTAACTGTTTAAAGTTGTGTGTTCGTTATAGTAAACCGTGTAAAACCTTTTGTTAAACATTAAGCAACTTTATCCCCCCCTCAATGATGGAAAACTCTCCTTTTACCCTTGTTTATGCATTGGTTTAATTTAAACTGCAGTCACAGCTTATTTTGTTGACTTTGCCCACCGTGTGTTTGCATTGTTAACATTACTTTTCATTATTTTATTAAAGGGATATGATAGAAATCCAATTGTTTGTGAAGGGAGGGGCTGTGTGTCTGGGTCCTGGCATACATATGTGACATGTATTGATTTCCAATCTGTTGTCTGGTGATTGCACTATTTTAAAGTTAGATTGCCACGTAGCATTAATGGTATTTTAGTAGCTTTATGGTACTAAGTATGATAATAAAGGAAAGTGTGCAGCAGTGCAACAGGAGGCTACAATGCAAAAACGAGTCAGCTTTTAAATAAAGAGATATAAATGATGTCTGTCTGGGTGCAGACTGGTGGGGGTTGTAGGAAATGTCAAATGGATGACATCATCAGAAAATCATTGCACACTGACTTTAGTGCATTTTAATAGCATGTGTTGCATTATAGTGACACTGAGAAGTTTATTTATAAGTACTTTAAAAAAGGGACTGTGTTCTCAATCATGAACCACAAATCACATGTGCCGCTCACCATTTTTAAAGCTCCCTGTAATTTCCAAATGTTTTTCCATTACTTCAGCACACATGGATGGCCACTGGTTTAACAGTGCTGTGAAATGTGTTGACCTGCAGCAGTTCGGTCATCCATCATAAGGAACGTCATATCTGATTTTAGTGAAGTTTGAAGTTGTGCAAAAAGTCCTCATAGATTATTGTTGGCCTATGATGCTAAAACTGGTGATTTTCCATAATACCAGTGTCTAACCATGGATTGTTCAGCAAGTAGCTTATAAAATGGAGAATAATAGAAACAACTGTTAGTAAACCACAATGCAATCCAACCACAGGGACTCAAGCCAACTCAATTTGGACATCCCTGCTGTACACGCAACAGTCAACGTCGAAAATGGCTGTTGATTTCAGTTGGGTCAAAAAATGCTGCATTAGACTTTCCTACAGTATTTCCCCAGAGTTTCCAGCACGTTTATCAAGTGGGCAGTATGACTGCTGACTATATTTTGTACTTTATATCCATTTCATAACTTTTTGGGAGCGGAAATGTATCTTTACTGGCAAATTTAGAACATTGACTTTTGACAAATCAACAGCATGGAAATTGTTCTTCAAGTAAATCTTGTCCATGTTGGCCTGAAGCTGAGGTTCAAAGTGACTTTTCAACTTGTCCATTCAGTAGCTGCTCCTGGAGAAATGCCCAGATTGGATTGGAGATCTACAATTTCATGTCACTTCAGTGAACATAGACCTCCAGAGGTGCTACTTAATGGAGTTTAGGTGTGAACTTTTAACCTTGTGTGTTGATGGGATTTGCATTAAAGTGTTGATTATGGAATTGAATTAGTCAACCACTTGAGATGTCCCGCCCCTTAACCTATCGTGTACAATGTGTTGGAGCTCTAGCCAATTAAAGCCGAGTATTTCAGGGAACTTTGTGATTTTACCCTTTGCAGTCGAACACAAACCCTATAGCACACTACAGGAAAGGGTAAAGGCCCAGATACACCGGCCCGAAATCGGCAGTAAATGGGAGTCGGGCCGAACATGATCGTGGGCACGCCCTATTCGGAGTGGTGAAAAGACCCGACGGTGCGGCGCACACCACTCCGAATAGGGCGTGCCCACGATCATGTTCGGCCCGACTCCCATTTACTGCCGATTTCGGGCCGGTGTATCTGGGCCTTTACCCTTTCCTGTAGTNAAGTTGCTGCCGGAGCCTGAGAAACTCCACTGGCGGTCATACGATGGCTTAAAGGCCCAGATACACCGGCCAGTCACCTGAGAAGTCGCCGACGCCGACACCGACTGTTGCGTCGCCGGACTCTCCTGCTTATTTGCCGACTTCGCGCACTGGAACATACCGCAAATCCGAGCCGAGCACGTATGAACTGCGTATGCGTGAGTGGCAATAACTCTCCTTACCAGCAGGCGGCGGTAGTGTGTATTCATCATTCAAAAGAGGCAACAACCGGAACACCGGAAGACGAGAAGAAGAACAGACTCCGTGATATAAACAAACAACAAATAGCGTTTTTCTTTCCATTTTCACTCTCGTCCATTGAAAACATGAACGAACAGGAGCAGGACGAACGGGAGGTACTGGAGCTAGCAGCCCTTGGACTCACGCTTGTGTTAAATCATTTGTTTACCTCCCTCACTTCCGTTAACGCTTCTCATGCACTGATTCGCTAGCTGAACAGCCAATCAGTGTTATCCCTTTGTCCGACTTCCGGTGGTGTTCTCGACGCCGATTCAAGGCGTCAGGTCGGCAGAAAAGACCCGACGGTGCGGCGCACACCACTCCGAATAGGGCGTGCCCACGCTCATGTTCGGCCCGACTCCCATTTACTGCCGATTTCGGGCCGGTGTATCTGGGCCTTTAGATGAAGCTCTGCACATCCTGACTCACGATGATGTTGGTTATATCATTTTAAAGTACATTTCGATTGACTAAGGACTGAGAGAAGGAGTGCGTAATTGACGTTAACTTCAGTAAGGCTTGTTAAGTACTGTTTAAGCTACTTATTCTGACTGTAATGGTAAGCCGACAAAACTACAATAACTTCCTGTCGTTGTTTTTAAAGCACCTGTATGCACCTGTTCCTTTCAAATCAGCAGGATTTAAGCCTCCCATCTATCCTAAGCAGCAACTCTGTGACCGTGAAGCCAATGCATAATCGACTAAAGCATTCTATGTAATAACCTGCAGGTGGTGACTTTAAAGGTTGCAACGATTGTAAAGAAGTCTAGAAGAAAATGACCATACCTCTCATTTGATTTATTACCTCAGTAAACATTTTCCTGATGAGTTCATGGTCTCAAATACAAGATTAGATGAGAGTTTTATGGATTAAAATAGACCATAAAGCAGCTGTAGGTTATGGCTTTCTTGTGATTGACAGGAAGCTACCACACTTTGAGTTTTCATCTTAGAACTTAATCCGTATACAGTCTCTTTCAAGTTCATTTACAATTGTTGTCGCCTAAATATGTCTTTTAAAGCCACTCGAGGCTTCAAACCCAATGGTAACTACATCCACTTCTAATATACACTCTATAAACATTTGGTTTATAGTATTGTTTATTTGCAAATGACCACATTATCATGGCATTTCCAATCGTTTTGAAAGGAAAATCGTTCCAAGTTTCCATCATTTTAATTTCACTCACTAGCTAATGCATCTAACAGAAGCATCTATAGATTCAGAAATGCAATCAGCTGTTCACAGACATTGTTTCCCGCGACCACGAGCCCTCCATCACGCCCTCAGTGTGTGTGTTAAGTCTCCTAAAAGCCAGAAGTGGATCTGACAGAACTTTCTCTCGTCTTTCAGCGACAAAGGTGTTTCCTCATCGGCCGGAGCTGCAATCTGGTCATCTTCAGCGATTCCCCACGGCTTCCAATGTGTCACGATAATTGTACACACTCTGGTGACAAGAGGGCTCGAAATAACATGCCAACGCTTTACCACATGCATGTGTGTGGTGTGTGTGTGTGTGTGTGTGTGTGTGTGTGTGTGTGTGTGTGTGTGTGAAAAGAAGTGTAAGGCGCCAGGGTGTACTGCAATGCCAAGGTCTTTCTATTTCTCTGGTTACCCATCAGCTGCCATCTCTTTAGCACCTCACCATGGTTGTACAGGACTTATGCATACACACACGCACGCAGGCACGCACGCACGCACGCACGCACGCACGCACGCACGCACGCACGCACACACACACACACACACACACACACACACACACACACACACACAGAAACGGTATGTTGTAATAATGAACAATGAATTCAGACGTTTAGCGGTAAACCGGAGAATTAGAAATGATACAAACTTGAACCACATTTCATTCAGTATTCTGTCTGTGTCGCTGCCATATCTGTTGCTTGGTGTTGACAGTAGCGAATGCCATCCAAGTGGAGGGTTTGAAAAGCAAACACTCCACTCTTTCTAGGTTTCAAAGGGGATGTCCTCTCCTGAGCAAATAACTGAGGATTATAATCCTTTCTCCAAAGCAGATTCATGACAGTTTAACTAAACAAATAAATGAAACCGAGCAATGCCGCTCTGGGCTTTTGTCTTTTCTTTAGACAGATGCCAGTCGTAATCCCTCTGCTGCCGCAATAGTGAGGAGAGTATTATTCACAACCGCTACGGTTACTTTCTCTAACGTCTGATTTTTTTACTCTTTAAGATCCTTTGAAAACATTTAAAAACACATTTGAAGGAATTTTTGAATTTAACTCAACTTTTGTGTCAGTTAGGGCACATTGAGGCTATTTCCTTGTTTCTGCAGTTTGATATGTTGGTATATTGTTGTGGTGGGGATAATCCAGCAGTGCAATATTGTTACTTTAAAGGATACACTAAAATATAAACACAAAACAACAGTTTTATCACAATTATTCTCTGTGTGTCAACCATCCACTTGATGTTATCACACACACAGTAGCCAAGCTCTATTCAAATCAGGGTCTTGATGCCAATATAAACATTAATGAATGATTGTAACCAGCTTTGTGGCAATCAAAAAATCTGTATGCAGCCTAGTGAAGGCCTTTCCTGTTTCCTACCTAACTGGAGTGATGTTTAGCACTTTTACGCCACACATCCGCATCTAATCCACTAGTTATATTTTATGCAACCAGCACCAGAGGCTTACAAAATATCTCCAAATCAATCGTGTCATAATTCATATTTCTACAGCTGCAGTGGAGACAGAAAGAAGTTCACGTACTCTCCATGAAATAGATCAAATAAATACCACTATCTCTGTCCTCTCCTAGTATTCCATGTAAGACAACAGGTAAACAGGCCAAAGTCTGCCCAGAACTCCATATTTTTATGTATCACAATACAGGTAGACGTGTTTATCCGTTACGGAGTGTCAACCTAATTTGACACTCAAACAAATCAAATCTCACTGAATGCAACTTCAAAATTCATTATACAAACACCAGATACAAAAAATGACCACGTTATAAATGTGACTTTGATTTTCACCTTAGCTGTAATAAGTAACTGAAAGGGTTAAACCAACTCAATCTCTTCTTATTCTTGACTAAAAGCCCTTAATGTGCCTGACTCCTTCATTTGGATGTCTCACTAGCCAGTACATTCCTAGATATTTGATTTGATTTCAAAACACACACACACACACACACACACACACACACACACACACACACACACACACACACACACACACACACACACACACACACACACACACACACACACACAAAGCTGTGCATGCTTCTGTGTTTGAGTTTGATTATGCATCGTTAGTGCGGTCAATGTGCAATAACTGTGTTGAGTGTTTGCCACTGTTGGAGAAGCCGCCAGATTATGCTAAGACAACAAACACACACACACACACACACACACACACACACACACACACACACACACACACACACACACACACACTC